>NW_025920182.1:637957-804913 GCF_902686445.1 Sciurus carolinensis
CTTTGTTTCTTTGGGATTGCCTTATCTCACTTAGCTTGACACACTTCAACTTTATCCATTTGCCTGCAAATGCCATAATTGTATTATTCTTTATGGCTGAGTAATATTTCATTGTGTATATGTACCACAGTTTCTTTTTCCATTCAGCAGTTGAAGGGTATCTACGTTTGTCCCACAATCTTGCTATTGTGAATTGAGCAATCATGAACATTGATGTGGTTGCAATATGGTAATATGCTTATTTTAAGTCTTTTGGTATAGGCCAAGGAGTGGGATAACTGGGTCAAATGGTGGTTCCATTTCAAGTTTCCTAAGGAATCTATGTACTGCTTTCCAGAGTGGTTGCAATAATTTGCAACCCCACCAGCAATGTCTGAATGTACCTTTTTCCCCACATCCTTGTCAACACCAATTGTTGCTTGTATTCTTGATAAATGACATTCTAATTGGGGTGAGATAGAATCTTTGGGTAGTTCTGATTTGCATTTCTCTTATTACTAGAGATGTTGACCACATTTTTTATATATCTGATGATTGTTTTTAAACTTCTGTGAAGTGTCTGCTCATTTCTTTAACCCATTTGTTAATTGGGTTATAGGTATTCTTGGGGTAAAGTTTTTTGAGTTTGTTTTTTTTATTGTAAACAAATGGGATACATGTTGTTTCTCTGTTTGTACAAGGAGTCAAGGCATACCACTTCTGTAATCATAAATTTACATAGGGTAATGTTGTTTGATTCATTCTGTTTTTTTCCCTTCCACCCCACTCCTCCCACCCCTCTTTTCCCTCTATACAGTGCTTCCCTTCCTCCATTCTTACCACCCTCCTTATCCCTAACCCTAAACCTAACCCTAAACCTAATGCTAACCCTTCCCACCCCACATTATATGTCCTCATTCGCTTATCAGTGAGATCATTCATCCTTTAATTTTTTGAGATTGGCTTATCTCACATAGCATGATATTCTCCAATTTCACCCATTTGCCTGCAAATGCCATAATTTTAACATTCTTTTGGTGAAGTAATATTCCATTGTATATATATGCTACAGTTTCTTTATCCATTCATCAATTGAAGGACATCTAGGTTGGTTCCACAATCTGGATATGGTGAATTGAGGAGCAATGAACAATGATGTGGCTGTATCTCTGTAGTATGCTGATTTTAAGTTCTTTGGGTATAGGTCGAGGAGTGGGATGGCTGGGTCAAATGGTGGTTCCATTCCAAGCTGCCTGAGGAATCTCCACACTGCTTTCCAGAGTGGCTGCACTAATTTGCAACCCCACCAGCAATGTATGAGTGCACCTTTTTCCCCAAATCCTCACCAACACCTATTGTTGCTTGTGTTCTTGATAATCGCCATTCTAATTGGGGTGAGATGGAATCTTAGGGTAGTTTTGATTTGCAATTCTCTTATTACTAGAGATGGTGAACATTTTTTTCATATATCTGTTGATTGCTTGTACATCTTCTTCTATGAAGTGTCTCTTCATTTCCTTACCAATTTGTTGATTGGATTATTTGTATTCTTGGTGTAGAGTTTTATGAGTTTTTTATATATTCTGGAAATTAGCACTCTATCTGAAGTATGAGTGGCAACGATATTCTCCCACTCTGTAGGCTCTCTCTTCACATTACTGAAAGTTTCCTTTGCTGAGAGAAAGCTTTTTAGTTTGAATCTATCCCAGTTGTTGATTCTTGCTTTTATTTCTTGTGCTATGTGAGTCCTGTTAAGGAACTCTGATCCTAAGCCAACAAGTTGAAAATTTGGACCTACCTTTTCTTCTGTAAGATGCAGGGTCTCTGGTCTGATTTCAAGGTCCTTGTTCCATTTTGAGTTGAGTTTTGGGCAGGGTGAGAGATAGGGGTTTAATTTCATTCTGTTGCATATGAATTTCAAGTTTTCCCAGCACCATTTGTTGAAGAGGCTATCTTTTCCCCATTGCATATTTTTAGCACCTTTGTCGAGTATGATAAAATTGTATTTATTTGGGTTTGTGTCCATGTCCTCTATTCTGTACCATTGATCTACTTGTCTATTTTGATGCCAATACCATGTTGTTTTTGTTACTATTGCTTTGTAACAGAAATGAAGTTCTGGTATAACAGTACCCCCTACTTTGCTCTTTCTACTGAGGATTGCTTTAGCTATTCTGGGTTTTTTATTCTTCCAGATGAATTTCATAATTGCTTGCTCTATTTCTGTAAGGTACATCATTGGGATTTTAATTGGAATTACATTGAATCTGTATAGCACTTTTGGTAGTATGGCCATTTTGACAATATTAATTCTGTCTATCCAAGAACATGGGAGATCTTTCCATCTTCTAAGGTTTTCTTTAATTTCTTTCTTTAGTGTTCTGTAGTTCTCATTGAAGATGTCTTTTACCTCTTTTGTGAGATTGATTCCCAAGTATTTTAATGTTTTCAAGACTATTGTGAATGGGGTAGTTTTCCTAATTTCTCTTTCTGAAGATTCATCACTTACATATAAAGATGTATTGAATTTATGAGCATTGATCTTGTAACCTGCTACTTTACTGAATTCACTTATGAGTTCTAAAAGTTTTCTGATGGAATTTCCAGTTTCCTCTAAATATATAATCATGTCATCACCGAACAGGGGATAGTTTTGAGTCCTTCTTTTCCAATTCATATCCCATTAATTTCTTTGTTTTGTCTAATTGCTCTGGCTAGAGTCTCAAGAACGATGTTGAATAGAAGTGGTGAAAGAGGGTATCCCTGCCTTGTTCCAGTTTTTAGGGGGAATGCTTTCAGTTTTTAACAATTTAGAATGATATTGGCCATGGTTGTAGAGTAGATGGCCTTTACAATGTTAAGGAATGTTCCCACTACCCCAATTTTTTCTACTGTTTTGAGCATGAAGGGGTGCTCTATTTTTTTTATCAAATGCTTTTTCTGCATCTATTGAAATAAACATGTGATTCTTGACTTTATGTCTCTTGATATGGTGTACGACATTTATGGATTTCTGGATGTTGAACCAACCTTGCATCCCTGGGATAAAGCCTACTTGATCATGGTGCACTATCTTTTTAATATATTTTTGTATGCGATTTGCTAAAATTTCGTAGAGAAATTTTGCATCCATGTTCTTGAAGGATATTGGTCTGAAATTTTCCTTTCACGATGTGTATCTGTCTGGTTTAGGTATCAGGGTGATATTGGCCTCATAGAATGAGTTTGGGAGGGTTCCCTCCTCTTCTATTTCATGGAATACTTTGAAGAGTATTGGAATGAGCTCTTCTTTAAAAGTTTTGTAGAACTTGTCTGAGAACCCATCTGATCCCGGACTTTTCTTTGTTGGCAGCCTTTTGGTGACCTCTTCTATTTCTTTGCTTGAAATTGATTTATTTAAGTTGTGTATATCCTCCTGGTTCAGTTTAGGTAATTTATATGTCTCTATAAACTTGTTGATATCTTCGAGGTTTTCTGTTTTGTTGGAGTATATATTTTCAAAATAGTTTCTAATTATGTTTTGTATTTCACTCGTGTCCGTTGTGATATTTCCTTGTTCATTCTGAATTTTAGTAATATGAGTTTTCTCCCTCCTTTTCTTTGTAAGTGTGGCTAAGGTTTTATCAATTTTGTTTATTTTTTCAAAGAACCAACTATTTATTTTGTTAATTTCTCCGATTGTTTCTTTTGTTTCAATTTTTTTGATTTCAGCTCTGATTTTAACTAATTCCTGTCTTCTACTACTTTTGGTGTTGGTCTGCTCTTCTTTTTCTAGGGCTTTGAGCTGTAGTGTTAAGTCGCTTATTTGTTGATTTCTATTTCTTTTTTGAATGAACCCCATGAAATAAATCTTCCTCTAAGTACTGCTTTCATAGTGTCCCAGAGATTTTGATATGAGGTGTCTTTGTTCTCGTTTACTTCTAAGAACTTTTTTATTTCCCTCCTGATATCTCCTGTTATCCATTCATCATTTAATAGCATATTGTTTAATCTCCAGTTATTGGAGAAGTTTCTGTATTTTATTTTGTCATTTATTTCTAATTTGAATCCATTATGATCTTATAGAATACAAGATAGTACTTCTATCTTGTTGTATTTGCTATCAGTAGCTTTATGGCATAAAATATGGTCTATTTTAGAGAAGGATCAGTGTACTGCTGAGAAGAAAGTGCATTCACTCTTCGTTGGATGGTATATTCTATAAATGTCTGTTAAGTCTAAATTATTGATTGTGTTATTGAGTTCTATGGTTTCTTTATTCAATTCTTGTTTAGAGGATCTATCCAGTGGTAACAGAGGTGTGTTAAAATCACCTAGTATTATTGTGTTGTGGTCTATTTGATTTCTGGAATTAAGAAGGATTTGTTTTATGTACATGGATGAGCCAATGTTCGGGGCATAGATATTTATGATTGTTACGTCTTCCTGATTTATGCGTCACTTAAGCAGTAAGCAATGTCCTTCTTTATCCCTTCTGACTAGTTTTGGCTTGAAGTTCACATTATCTGAAATGAGGAGGGATAGTCCAGCTTTTTTCCTGTGTCCATGTGCATGGTATGTTTTTTTCCAATCCTTTTACTTTTAGTCTATAGGTATCTCTTTCTATGAGATGAGTCTCTTGCAGGCAGCATATTGTTGGATTTTTCTTTTTAATCCAGTCTGCCAGTTATGTCTTTTGATTGATGAGTTCAGGCCATTAACATTCAGGATTATTATTGCGATGTGATTTGTATTCCCAGTCATTTGACTCATTTTTGTTTTTTGACATGATTTGATTTCTCCTTTATTTGGATATTTCATTAGGCTAGTTCTTCCCGTTGCTGGTTTGCTTCTTTGTTTTTCATCTCTTCCTCATGGAATATTTTGCTGAGAATGTTCTGTAATGCCAGCTTTTTTTTTGTAAATTCCTTTAGCTTTTGTTTATCTTAGAAGAATCTTATTTCGTCGTCAAATCTGAAAGTAAGTTTTGCTGGGTATAAGATTCTTGGTTCGCATCCATATTCTTTCATGGCTTGGTAAATGTTGTTCCAGACCCTTCGAGCTTTTAAGGTCTGGATTGAAAAATCTGCTGATATTCTCATTGGTTTCCCCCTGAATGTAATTTGATTCTTTTCTCTGGCAGCCTTTAAAAATCTTTCTTTATTTTGTATGTTAGTTATTTTCATAATAATGTGCCTTGGTGTGGATCTGTTGTAATTTTGTATATTTAGTCCTATAAGCCTCTTGTACTTGGTTTTCCATTTCATTCTTCAGATTTGGGAAATTTTCTGATATTATTTCATTGAATAGATTTTTCATTCCTTTGGTTTGTTGCTGTAAGCCTTCCTCAATTCCAATAATTCTTAAATTTGGCCTTTTCATGATATCCCATAATTCTTTTTTTTTTTTTTTTTTTTTTGCAGTGCTGGGGATTGAACCGAGGGCTTTGTGCTTGTGAGGTAAGCACTCTATCAACTGAGCTGTCTCCCCACACCCTACCATAATTCTTGTAGATTCTGTTCATGATTTTTTACCATCTTCTCTGTTTGATCAACTTTGTTTTCAAGATCATATATTTTTTCTTGAATGTCTGAGGTTCTGTCTTCCAGGTGTTCTATCCTATTGGTTATGCTTTCTATGGAGTTTTTATCTTGGTTTATTGTTTCTTTCATTTCAGGGATTTCTGTTTGGTTTTTTTTTTCACTATCTCTAACTCTTTATTGAAATGATCTCTTGCTTCCCATATTTACTTTTTCAACTGTTGATTAGTGCTATCATTTAATGCCTGTGTTTGCTCTTTCATCTCCTCCTTCAATGCCTGCATCCTCTCTTTCATCTCCTTGTTTGCTTCCCTGATTGTTTTAATTATGTACATTCTGAACTCCCTTTCTGACATTTCTTCTGCTGTGCTGTCATTGGGTTTTATTGATACAGTATCTAGGTTTGTTTGGGACATTTTCTTCCCTTGATTTTTTATACTGTTCAGATGTCAGTGGAACTCTGAGATATTGCAGATTTCCTCTATTGGCTTATATTTTCTCTTTAGATTTCCAGTATATCATCTCCCAGCCTTCAGTAGCCTGATGTCTTGGAGGAACTTGATAATGCAGTGCTTCTGAAGAAAGCTGCCCCTAGCCTGCTACTGGTTCCAGGGCTTGGAGCTGGCTCTGTGTCGAAAGGATCTCACTGGGTGGTCTGCTTTGAGAAGCTGACCTTGAAAGGAGCCTGCTGCTGGAGGGAGCAGGGCCACTTGGAGAAGTCTCTGGCTGCCCTGCACTGGTCCCAGAGGCTGCCTATGGGCTGGAGTTCTCTGCTGGCTCTGGAACTTGTGGCTGACTCTGTGTAGAAAGGCTCACACTGGGCAATCTGCTCCAAGAAGCTAGCCATGAAAGGAGCTTGATGCCAGAGGAAGCAGGGCTGGTTGGGGAATTCCCTGGCTACCCTGTCCTGGTCCCTGAAGCTGCCTGTGGGCCAAAGCTTGCCACTGGCTCCGGGACTTGGAGCTGGTTCTGTGCAGAAAGGCTCTCACTGTGGGACCTGCTCCAAGAAGCTAGCCATGTGGAAGGGGCCCGCTGCCAGAGGGAACAGGGCTACCTAGGGAAGACTCTAGCTGCCATGCCCTGCTCTGGGAAGCCGCCCCTATCTGGGCCTGCCTCCCAGGCCAAGCTTCACCCAGTGTGAGAGACTCACCCTGTGGCTCTATTTTAGTTTGAGCCTCTCAATGCCTCTCCTCTTTGAATCCTGGTTTCTGGAGTGACAGGAGATGCAGTCACCCTCTAATCTGCCATCTTGAATCACCCCCTTGAGTTCTTTATAGATTCTGGAGACAAATGATCTATCTGAAGTATGTGTGGCAAATATTCTCTTCCACTCTGTAGTTTTCTCTTCACATTGCTGATAGTTTGCATTGCTGAGAAAAGACATTTTAGTTTGAATGTTTCCCAACTATTGATTCATGCTTGTATTTCTTGTACTTTTATGAGTCATGTTAAGGAAGTGTGGTCCTATGCTGACATTATGAAGATTTGTACAACAAACCCACACCAAGGCACATTATAATGAAAATACATAACATACAAAATAAAGCTAAAATTTTAAAGGCTGCGAGAGAAAAAAGAATACAAATTATATTCAGGGGGAAACCAATATGGATATCAGCAGATTTCTCAACCCAGACCCTAAAAGTTAGAAGGACCTGGAACAGCATATTTCAAGCTCTGAAAGAAAATGGATGCCAAGAATTTTAAACCCAGCAAAACTTACCTTCAGATTTGATGATGGAATTCCATCCTTTCATGATAAACAAAACTAAACAATTTTACAAATAGAA
This sequence comes from Sciurus carolinensis, assembly GCF_902686445.1. NCBI lineage: Eukaryota > Metazoa > Chordata > Mammalia > Rodentia > Sciuridae > Sciurus > Sciurus carolinensis. Next base: position 645,246 of record NW_025920182.1, read on the forward strand.
ACCCAGCACTACAGAACAATCTCAGCAAAATATTCCATGAGGAAGAAATGAAAAGAAATGATGTAAGTCAGCAAAGGGAGGAACTACCTTAAGGGAATAGCTAAATAAAGGAGAAACCAAGCCAAGTTATAAACCAAAAATATGCCAAAATGACCAGATATACAAACAGTAACTGAATAATAACCCTGAATGTTAATGGCCTGAACTCATCAATCAAAAGACATAGACTGGCAGATTGGAATAAAAGAAAGTCCCAACAATATGCTGCCTTCAAAGACTCATCTCATAGAAAAGCATTTCCACAGATTAAAAGTGAAAGGATAGAAAGAACATATTATATATACTTTTGATATGACTATTTTATTTTAATTTCTTCATTGTACTTCATTTAAAATAATGAAGTCCATTTATTTAACCTTTTATTACTAATAGATATTTGAATTGTTTCCAGTGTGCACATAATGCTGCAGTAATTTGCCTTTTGCATGGTGAAAATATATAGTCATTCCTACTAGATATATATGCCTAAGAATGAACTCAATGAGCAACACCGGAAGCATATGTCCACCTCTGCATGATACCACCAGAGATTTCAAAAGTGGTTGTAAAAATCCACGTGCATATCCAGGCACAGTTTTGCATGTTTGAAATCCCAGTGATTTTGGAGGCTGAGGTAGGACTATCATGAATTCAGTCAGTCTCAGCAAATGGGAGGTAGTCTCTAAATAAAATGCAAAAATAGGGCTGGGGATGTGACTCACTGTTCAAGTGTTCCTGAGCTCTATACCTGGTACAAAAACAATTCACAAGCATAACAGTTTATAAGATTCCACATTTTCTATCTCTTTTCAAGTCTTTTTTTTTTCTTTTTAGATATACAGGACAATACAGTGCATTTTGACATATAATACATACATGAAGTTTAACATTCTAATTAGGTTCTGATTATTGTGATGTAGAGTTTTATTAGATTTATATTCATATATGAACATAGAAAATTTACACCTGATTCATTTTACAGAATTTTCTATTCCCCCTTACTTTTCTTTATCCACCTTTGTCTGGTCCAATAATGTTTTATTCTCCCTTCCACCATTGTTGTGTGTTAGAATCCACATATCATAAAGAACTTTTGGCCTTTATATTTTGGGATTGGTTTACTTCATGTAGCATGTTAATGTCCAGTTTCAAAAATTTTAGAATGATATTACTAATTCTTAAAATTTTGATTAATTTTCTATAAAAATTTGGTGTTTTGGTTCTGGTTTCATATCTTGTGTACATGTAAACATGCTAATTCACAATCAAACAAAATTATGTGTTAGTATTCCTTTCTAAAATTTAAAGTGTTTTGTTTTATTTGAAGGATCTACCTTGTAGTTATATGTGTTGTATTTAAAGAATGCTAACTCATATTTGACAAGGTATTGTCTCTAGGATAGTTGAAAGGGTGTTTAAATAAAATTTCATGGGTTTACTTTTTACAAACTAGCTATCATTGGTCTAATACTAGGCATGGTTTAATATTTGTCATGGTTTAAATCTCACTGAAAAGACAGGTTGAGTACACTGTACTCATACATTAACCTCTTCTCTTTCACATATTTTCTCCAGAAAATAAAGTTTCTCTCCTTCCAACAAATATGAAATACTATTTTTTAATTCTTTTCATGTTTTGAAATTTTTACTTTTATAGTCTGCATTTTGATTCATTTACACAAATGAGATACAACTTTTAATTTTTATGGTTGTACATACTATAGGTTGACACCATTTATGCAATCATACATGTACATAGGGTAATAATGTCTGTCTCATTTCAGGTAAGTAAAAGGCTAATTTTGATGAGATCATGTTGATGTGGTAGAAAATATAGACTCTCAATAAAGGACAAAGTAGGTAAAGAAATCACGGGGTGTAAACTACATCTTTTTGTTTGAGACTGAGCAGGGATGTGAAGGTGGATTTCATCAGATATACTCTGATTCTGATTATCTGCTCTACATAGACATTGTTGTTCTACTATTCTTCTTGCAAACATGAAAGAGTGTGTATATAGAAAGAGGATTCTCAAAAATAAATTATCCAATTCAGTAAGTTCTTTTCCTCAGGACCAAAGCAATGTCCTCCAAAGAATATACATGATTTGAATAAACGTGTCTGTCTGAAACTCCAAGAAAATGAAACAAATATCATGAATCTGTAGTGAGAGTTTATGCATTTATTCAAATAATTATTTCTGAATATCATTTGCTAAGTTCTAAAATCATATAATGCCTGTCACTGTATAGAAAACAAATTGCATATACTGCCAAAAAGCAAACTTTTATGATTACTATATCCTCATTGTTTACAGGTTTGGATTAGACTTCCTCCATTTCAAATGACCTACATATAATCCATTAAATCTCCATTAGTGATGGTGAAAAATTTATTTGTTAGGAAAACTGTCAATTTCCAATTTTTTTGTCAATTTTTGGTTTGCTGTCATAGAGCCTGGAGGCCCACCCACTGCAGTTCCTGATCTCCAATGAAATTTTGCATAGCAGGAAGTACACATTACCTGAGCAAATGCTACAATTTTATCAGGGACAATATTATCAGCCAAAACAGCTGTTCACCTGCTATCTTTTCTACCTCACTCTGCTTTTCTAACCCATCCCACATAAATACTTGTTTTGTAATTCATCTGTGACTCAGACAGAGAAATGAAATGTATCAATATTTGGTGCTTCCAACTAGATCCTACCAACAGTCCTCAAACCCACCAACCTTGGTTAATATCTGGAATTGTGTTTATCTTCTTCACATTGTTACACTTTTATTATCTTTATTTCATATTCTCAAGATTCAAAACTTCAAATAAAAAGTTGATAAAATATGATTAATTAAACCATTAAAATGCTTATTCTCATGTCACTGTTACTTTTCAACATATTATCCAAGAACAGCCCCCACTATTTAAGTGTTCAAGAATGTAAAGTTCCTTCATGGAAGTTTCTGCCATGTGGGTAACTCACAATCAGTAGTCAAAGGTTTGTGTGAAAAACTGAACTTGGTGTGTATAAGTTCATAGCATATTGGGAAAATTGGGTCAGGGTGTAATGTGAGGCTGAAAGAGTGTTTACAAATCTGAATATGATTGTTTTGTTTGAGTAGAAAAGATGTTTTTGTTTTGTGTCTTTCTGGAGAGATATTTTATTTATTAATTTCCTTTGTTGTGATTAAAACTTCCATGTTTTTGTGCATATAGTATGTGTGTTTTAAATTTTTATGTGGTTTAGATGTTCAAAGTAATGAATTAAAACTTTATTTTGAGACTCAGACAATAATTAGGTTTTTAATCAAAGGGAACAAAGAATGTGAGAATGTAAAAATTAATGTCTATATCCAAATTCTCAGTAAAAATATTGGTTTATATGTAGTACACAAAGCATTATTTTTTTAATAACAAAGGCAGTAATAAGAATTAGCAATCTGTAATCATAAGGGAAATGGATGACATTTTTCACATTTAGTGAATAAGAGGAAACAGACAAAATTTTTACGTTTTATTACTCATTGAATAAAGTTTAAAAAGTTGTTACAATTAATGTGATCTACAAAGTAATAATTTCTTATCTAAAAATAGCAGAAACAATTAAGCTAGGGAACTAATATGTTTTTGATAGGTTGTTGAAAATTGATAAAGGAGAGGAGGGATTGTAGATTGTTCTAGGAAAAAGTAATGGAGTAGTATTACTTAGGAAAATTTATGAATATGGTGTGCTCTTGGACTGGGTCAGTCAAGATTATTCCTGAATGTCCTATCACTGTGAACCTGTTTGAAGATGTTTCTGGTCTCATCCATGTCAGATAATTCAATATTAATTTGTTGGCTTATTCCTAAACAAGTTTTAATATATGCAGCTTGTCTGAGAAAGTAAATTCAAGAAAGAGTTCTGGTTCTTGTATGGTGTTTATATATATTTACTATTGTTAGGAAGAAAGTAGGAGTTCTTTCACTGATTCCCTCAGTGAACATGCATAGTTTACATTTCTTTGGATAAAAGACTGTTTTCTACTAGTATGGATAGCAATATTCTTATGTCAATGCATGCTATGGGTGACTATTTTTATAATTTTATTTGTTAAATTTTCAGAAACTTCTAGATATTTTATTTCAACCTGGGTATACTATTGAGTTACATTTGTAAAACTTCCTTGTAGTTAACTGTGATCATGTTATTAGGCTCTCTATAAGTGAAAGAGAGTGGAAGTGATATATGCCAATTCCTGGTATGGCCATAAAAATTTCACACTCCTTCATGCTCTCTCCTTTTCTAACTGTTAATGATGTTAACATCCAATTTTGCATGGAATGGGATGCTTATATAGATAAAGTATCTACCACTTCAGTCCAAGAATATAAATTATACCATGAGGGACACATGTTATTTCCACCTTCTTCTCTGTTATGAATTGTTACTTAAAAGAGAAAGATTTCTCAGGATAATTACTATTGCCTAGGTTGTTTCTACAAATGCATAGAGTAATTTTTGGGAATGGAAATAATTGCACTTGATATAAAATAAGTAAAAAACAATGAGTTTAAACGTGTATCTTTCCCTGGACTTTTTATGTGTTTGAGGTATGTGTGTCAACATGGATATGAATAGCTGTATATACTTACCATAGCTCAGCTTATACTCAGTAGAATCTTCAATATGTTTAAATTTGAAGGGGCATGAAGCGATTTCTCCCACCAGGTCTCTCCAGTTGACTAATGGGAAACAAATGAGCCACAATCATCATTGACTATATTGGATAATTGTTAGAAATTTTTGTTTGGACTACCAGAGTGTACAAAGAAATATGAGCTAGAGTTTCAAATTTTGCTGTTTGCTCCAATTTGTCAATGACCACCAAAGAAAAATAGGCCTATCTCAGTAATCTTTTGTTTACTGTGAATCTATATGATTCTACCACTATCTTATATTCTCTAAAGAACCAAAACTTATATAAATTTAGCCTTTATGTTTAAAAGTGTTTCTGTTTTTATATCCTTTGTTTTCTTTGAATTCCACATAAGGTTCCCTACATTTATATCTTAGAGTCTGAAAAATAGTTATTATACCCTATATACATCCTTGTACAATTTGTTTGAACATTCTATTCTCTTTCTATTATTTTCTTCATTTCAGAGTTACTTTTCTTTTCAACAAAAGGGAAAATCACTATTAGAATATTTACAATAATATTTTGCCAAGTTATAATTGAAGAAGTTTATTGAAATGAAATTGAGTGATATACAATGACATTGTGCAGGTGGCCTATGCACATACCCAGAGAAATAAAAGCTGAATCATTTACATGCTTGCTTTACTCTCAACTTGAGCCAAAAGGAAGACCTCAAGAACAATAAAAGTACCCTGCTCTCCTTTGTTTCATCTGTTGTCACTTGCCTTGATCTTTTTATCTCTCATTCCTTCACTCAACTTCCACTAACTACAAAAACACCTCCATTCTTCCTTTTATAAGACTGTTTTTGTCCTCTTAGACTCAGAGAAGAAGAAACCACATACCACTTGATTTCTTCCCAGGCTGAGGGATGAAGGAATTTTCCAGGTGGTTCCTCTTTTGCCTCCTCACCATGATACTCTTCATAAGGTTACTCATATCAGGTAAGATCCTCTCAGAATCTCAACTGTCCAAAAATTAGGTGATGATGAGTAAGAATGAAATTCATAACTGGAGAAACAACTTAAAATGAACTTAGGTTATCTGTTCATTTAATCAATATCCTGAGCAGTGCTTAGTACATCATGATTGTTCAGAGATCATCTATCACTAAGACCTCAGCAGTGAATTATGACTTACTGATGACATGACAGTGTCCAGGAATTCACACCATATTTACAGTATTTCAGCATTTCTAATATGAATCAGATAAATTGATGCCCATTTTGCATTGAATGTTCTATAATTAAATTAAATATTCATTCAGTACACTTGATACCAAAGTTAGAGATGCATATAGATTAAACAAGGTAATCCTTCTATAAGTCTATAAACACTTGATTACACAGTGTAAGGATATGAGAGTACCAGAGAAGGTCAGGCTGAGAATCATGCTTGACTCAGAAAAGTAATGACTATATACAGAAGTGCTATTTATAGTATGTAGAACTGATTGAGATGAATGTTGAAATGTGGGTTGAGCATAAGAAAATCTCACCCATACATACAGCACCTGAACAATGGGAGAGGATTTTTTTTTGCTGTATTGTTTTCTTACTGAGTTCATAAAAAACTACCAAATATTTATTATTTAAAATATAGTGTATTATTCTTCTTTTTGGATTCAAAGCACATTATGGAACTTGAGATTTAAGGTCAAGGTTTCAGCAGACTTTCTCCTATCTGGAGGTTAAACATAAGGTAACTCCATTTTCCCCCTCCAGGTTCCAGAACTTCCTACAATCATTACCTCTTTTTCATGTTTTTACTATTTATCAATTATCAGTCAAACACCTATATCCATGATCACAGTTCACTCTGACCACTATGTTCTTAGCTGATTCTCATAAAATCCATTGTGGTAAACTTGACTATGACAAGATTAAGTAAAACAATCTTCACATTCAAAATATTTGACTTCTTCTCATCTGCATAGTTCCCTTTTCTATAAAAGGTCACATATTTATGAATTCATGGGATTCAGGGGTTTATATTTAGGAAGTGAAAGATGCTGCCAGAGAAAAGGTTTTGTTCTTTATCATTCTATATCAAAATAAAATCAGAGATATTTAGAAGAATTTACCTATAGTAAAATAAAGTATTATAAGAGTAGAAACCTGAAATTGAGAAAAAAGATTGTAATAAATTTAAAATCATTATGTAAACATATACAAGCAGAATTAAATAAATTAGATGTCACTTGAAACTAAATATTAACAAAAGTAATAAAATGGCATTCCAAAAAGAAAAACATTTCATGTTATAGAACTAAGGAAAACAAATGAAACAATAAATAGCTTCATGTCAGGATGACAGATCAATATAAATAACATAATTTTGAGGTTATGGAGTTCTGTAAAATCGAGATGTTAAACAAACTTATATCAGAAAAATAGCCCAATTGGAATCTGAAAGAAATATAAGAAAACACAAATTCTAATATTCATAAATAAATATAGATATAGTAAGGTAAAGAAAAATACCAAATATAAAATTTAAAATATGTGGGGTTTTTGTATGGGAAATTGAATCCAGATGTGTTTCACCACTGAACCACATCTCCAGTATTTAACGTATTTTATTTAGAGATAGTATTTCACTAAGAAACTTGTAGCCTTTCTCAGTTTCTGAGGTTGGCTAGAAATTGTGATCCTCTTGCCACAATCTCCCAAGATGCCGGGATGATAGGGGGCATGTGCCACTGTGACCATCATGAAAACATTTTTAAATAGAAACTAATCAAAGGATGCAACAAAAGTAATAATTATGGCTTTTGAGTTAAATATGCCAACACCTTATCTGTGATATAGCCAATTCAAAAGTAAAGGAAAATGTTAAGATAGAACGTGAGTCAAACTTTCACTGCTGTGACAAAAAAAAAAAAAAAAAAAAAAAAAACTTGAACAGAATCATCCTAGAATGAGGATTGGTGTGAACCAGGGTGGGAATTGGCGGGAATTGATGAACTCAATTGCATAATACGATTTTCTAGGAATAATATTTTGTCTTCAACTTTCTTAAATACTAGTATTTGAGTATTACTACCAACTACATTTCCATCTTCATCTCCTTTAACAGGTACTATATCCATGTCTCAATTCCATGATATGTATACATGATCCCTCTCTGCTTTTTTCCCATCTGTATCTCCTCTCTTGAAAACTCACACACTAGATCTTTTGATGAATTATCTCTGTATTGGGTGAAGAGTGTTTTTTTTGTCAAAATAAAAATGTTTCTGGTCAGAAATTTGGAGGACTATATCTCTGCATACTTGATATGACATGGTACATATTTCCCAATGCATATGTTTTAGTTGTTGATAGACACAATAACTTTGCTTTATGTGTTTATATTTGTGTGATGCTGAGGATAGAACCCAGAGCCTTATTCCTGGTAGGCAAGCATTTTACCACTGAAAAGCAGACCATGCAACTCTTGGTGTACTTTTCTACTAAAAAGACATATAATCATAAGATTTTAAGAGCCAACACAAATTTTAATAATTAATTTTTAATGAACCTAATTTGAAATTGCATCCAGCTTTACCATAAAATCCGGCAAAAAAAGAAATTACAGAAAATACCTTATACAAGTAGGGTAAAAAGAGTGAGAGGAGCAGTAAATCCATTTATATACAAAATTGATGGGAGAAACAGAAATTGTGATTAAAGAAAATAATGTAAATATGCAAAGAATTTTAGAAAGTAAAAATAACTACAAAAAGCAGGAGAAAGGGAGTAACATGTTTAGCTCTTAATTACTAATCTCAGGTATAAATTAAAACACATTTATATGTAAAATATGGTGCAGATGTAGAAATTGCAATTAGAGAAGAAAAGATAATATTTTTAAGTCTATAAAATGCAAAAATAAGTACAAAATCAGGATATATTCACAGAGTAAGTGAATAAAATGTGCTAATAAATTTATAACTTATCACAGGATTAAAGTCATTTCTCTGAATTACATAATCACATAATCAATATTTTAAAATTTCCTCTAAGTTAGAGGGTGGATTTCAAATTTTAATATCATGTTTTTGATTCATTGAAATTGCAAAAACACAGATTTACCAAACCCATTATTTTCTACAAATGCAAGATTTTTCAAAAATAATATGTAATTGAAAATAGTATGATTTATTTTGTTAGAATAACTTCTCTATTGGATTCCATCATCCCTTCTTCACTCCTACATTCATTTAAGAACTTTATTGATGTATGATTACTATTTATCAAAGCCACTTATTTTGGGTATACAAAAAAATGGATCTGATTCAGCTACCCATTTTGCCTTCTATTTACATTTCGGGATAGATTTGCTATTTCTTTGGGAAAGTATTTATCTCATGATGAGAATTTTGATGTTCATGTAGAAAACTCTGAAATCATTTATAAATTCATAGTTTTTTTAAATTTTGAATTTTAACTTATAATGTACCAGTGATACAAAATTGCTGTATTATTTTAATAACTAAAATGATATAAATCTGGGAAAGTATTTGGATGCTTTTGAATAATTTAGCAAGTTCTTTCAAATACCTTCTTTTGTAAGCACTTTGCTATAGAATATGTTATAAAATTCTAAATTTTCTGATGTTTCAAGTCAGTAGAAATATGTTGACAAATAAAATGTTTTCCTGTCCTCTTATTAACACAAGACAAAATGTCAACATTAACTAATTAGCATATGATTTTAAGAATAACAACAAAAATATTCAAGAAATGGAATAATGTTCTACAAGATTGTTGACTATTATGGTGTGGGTCTCAGAATGTTCCCTGAAAAGCTCATTCATCAGGCAATGTAGCATCATTCAAAGATGAGAATACTGGACTATGGAAACTGTAACATTAACTCTGGAATAATCCATTTGTTGAAATTAAAGCTAGAATGAAAAAGAGTGTTAACAGTAAGCAGTTAGACATGGGTTGAAAAACTAGGTCACTGGTAGAATGGAGTTGGATTTTAGTTTGTCCCTGGATTCTCCCAATATCTGGTTCTTGACTGCCATGTGGTGAAAAAATGTCCTATGCCACTTTGTTCCTTTATGGTGGTATGCCCATTGCAGACCCAGAAATCTGGAGTCATGTGATCATGTAATTTGACATAGAAAATGATCAATGAAGATACCATTTTGTTCCTTTTGTTGTTCTTCACGTGTATTATATCTAGGTCTAGGATTATATTGGTGAAGTTAGGTAATGGCTACACAGAAGTACCCCAATTTTTTTTCAATTATTGTTCGGGGCTGTGCCATGTGGGCTGCACTGTGATGGCTCCTGGTGGCCAGTCGGAGGTTGTTCTGATCGCATCGACAGTGAGGAGGTTGATTAATATAAGCACACCCAGGTGATTTATCATTGGCCATATTCAATTAAGTCCATGCACACAACACATGCACAGTTGTTCCCAAGTGCGCCTGCTCATGCCTGCTCATTTTGCCCTTTGCCGTGATTGGGCAGCTGGCTCCTTATCTGGCTTGACCCGCGCTCCACCTCCTGGAGGGAATATAAGCAGGCAGTAGGCAGAAGGCAAAAAGAAGCAGCTAGCAGAGAGAAGAAGCAGCAAGCAGTAAGCAGCAGGCAGTCACAGAAGGCAGATCATAGAGTGGAGAACTGAGAACACACCTCTAGGTCATAGATCACAGATTGCAGTACATGGGACACATCACTAAGAAGCACCTCAGATAAGATAGCACCTAGTTCACGGGATGTGGGACCTACCTCTAAGAAGCAGCAGAACTCTAAGAAGAAATAGACCTCTGATAAGCATAGCAAGCCTCTCTTTCTCTAAAAACTTCCTCTAAAAGCAAAGTCTCTCTTCCTCTAAGCAAAGTCTCTCTTCCTCTAAGCAAAGCCTCTCTTCCTCTCAAAGTCTCTCTTTCTCTATAAATTAGTGAATATAGGAAAAGTAGTTTTTTCCCAGCACACCTCCGATAAATACCCACACAATTGTTGCTGCAGGCGGTAACAAATATCCATGGGATTGTTGCCACAGGCGGTGACAAATTATATGTAAGTTTTTCCTAAAGAAATTAATATTATTTGAAACCTGAGGAAATCTCAAGTTTGACTTTAAAAATTGAAATAAAATTTACACTCCAAATTATACTTGAATTCAAAGGTAAAATGTCTCAAAGTAAAAAGAAATGCATTAAAAAATCACTATGACTCACAGAATATTGGGTAATTTATCTGTCTTATTATCAAACTATCATCCTTATAAGTAGTATTTTCTCCATTATCAAGGCATCACAGTCAACTAACAAAGACAGTGTGAGGCACTTAGAGACAGTGAGGCACTTAAGGCCACAAGCTTGCTTGTTCAAAGTCCAGTTATTTTTTTTTTACTTTCTTTTTTCATTGGGTGCATGGATGGTAAATAGTAATATTTTTTCTCATAAATGTAATAAGTTAAATAACTTGCATTATGTAAGTCTGTCAGAAAATAAAGAGCCTCAATAAAAATACAAAATAATAGCAAAAAGTTATGAAACTCATGCAAATGATTTTTGCAAATATTCTTAAATATTGACAATCACCAGTGCCAATGTTACTGTCAGAAAAATTACATTTCTCCATTTGTATTTAAATGTTTTCTATTTTTCCATGAATTCTAGTAAGTTCAGAGCTTAATGTGAAGCTCCATCCAACAAATATGTTATATTTGTTATTTCCTTTTACTCTAAGTTGTTATTTCTATGCTTTGTATTTTAACTTAGTGTTTAACTTCCTATTCTTATATTGAATTAGAGCATTATAGTGATACATAATGGTTGGTTTCATCATTCCTTCAGGAACGCATTATTTTAGTGGTTCTATTTTTTATACATCACATTAGAATTCATTTTGGCAGCTTAGATATTGGACTATAATTTACTCTATTCCGGTTTCCTCTACTACATTTTTTCCTCCCTTCCTCCATCTAATTTACCTTGTCCTGTATTCTTTTTCTGAGCTTTCTGGTATTTACCTATATTTTTAAATAACTCTTTTGTGAGTATATATGATAGGGAGATTAAATTTTGTGCATGTATATATGTAGAAGAGAAAGTTAAGTCAAATTCATTCTAATGTTTTTACATTATCGGATCACTTTTCTCTCATTGACCTTAATACAGTCCAATAAATTTTTTCTATTTTCATGAGATTTTTCACCTATTTTTTTCCTTTCCCTCTCCATTTTTCCACTTTTTAAAATAGATGTTTTATGTCCAAAGAAACATTTGAACTTTGGCTTCATGTCTGTGCTATTTCACATAGAATAACAGTCTATTAAAGCACATATTTACCAACAAATGCCATACTTACATTCATTCTATGACTGAAAAATATACCATTGTAAATATATACCAGATTTTCTTTATCAACTCATCTATTGAAGGGCAATTAACTTGATTCCATATCTTGGCAATTTTGAATTGTGTTGTTATAAATATAAAAGTGACTGCCTATTTTTTGTATGCTGAGTTTAAATCCTTGCTGTATATTCAAGTAGTGGTAGAGTGTCATGGAATGGTTTCATACCTTTTGTTTGCTTTTTTAAAGTTCATCATTATATTTTATTACTTTTTAATAACTTATTTATTTTGATTGATTATATACAAATGGGGTAAAATTTATTTCTCTGGTTGTACATGAAGCAGAGTCATACAATTTGTGCAATCATACATATACCTAGGAAAATGATATTTGCTTGATCTATTATTTTTCCTTCTCCCACCCCTTCCACCCTTCTTTTTTCTATAAAATCCATCCTTCCTCCATTCTTGCCTCTGTCCCACCACCCATTATATATCATTCACTTATCAGATAAATCATTCCTCCTTTGCTTTTCTTGAGATTGTCTTATCTCACATAGCATGATGTTCTCCAACTTTATCCATTTGCCTGTAAATGCCATAATTTTATTCTTTTTTATGACTGAGTAATAATTCATTGTTTATATGTACCACAGTTTCTTTATCTATTCAGCAATTGAAGGTTATCTATGTTGGTTCCACAATCTAGCTATTTTGAATTGAGCAGCCATGAACATTGATGTGGTTGCATCACTGAAGTATTCTGATTTTAAGTCCTTTGGGTATAGGCCAAGGAGTGGGAGAACTAGGTCAAATGGTGGTTCTATTCGAAGTTTTATAAGGAATGTCTACACTACTTTCCAGAGTGGCTGCACTAATTTGTAACACTATGCAGTATATGAGAATACCATTTTCCCCACATCCATATCAACACCTATTATTGCTTGAGTTCTTGATAATTTCCATTCTAATTGGGGTGAGGTAAAATATTAGGGGACATTTGATTTGCATTTCTCTTAAATCTAGAGATGTTGAACCTCATTTAAATAGACCAAGCAATTATTAAATGATTTTGGAAATACAAGAGACCCAGAAGAGCTAAAGCAATCCTTAGCAGGAAGAGTGAATCAGGGGGTATCACAATACCAGAACTTCAATTATAATACAGAGCAATAGTAACAAAAACAGCATGGCACTGGAATCAAAATAGACAGGTAGATCAATGGTACAGAATAGAGGACACGAAGATAAACTTAAATAAATACAGTTCTCTCATACTAGACAAAGGTGCCAAAAACATACAATGGAGAAAGACACCCTATTCAACAAATGGTGCTGGGAAAATTGGAAATCCATATGTAGCAGAATGAAACTAAACTTCTATCTCTCACCCGGTAAAACTCAACTCAAAATGGATCAAGGATCTTGGAATCAGACCAGAGAACCTGCACCTTATGGAAAAATAATTAGGTCCAAAACTTTTTTTTATTGAGGCATCACCACACTACAATCCAGAGTTGTGGCATCAGTTTACAACCCCACCCAAAATATATGAGTTTACATTTTTCACATATTCTTTACTCCGGGTATTGTTTGTATTTTCATTTATTACTATTACTACTGAAGTGAGAAGAAATATCAATGGAGACTATGATTTGTCATTGCCCAATTGCTAGAGATGTTTAACATTTTTTCATAGATCTGTTGACTCTATACTATTTTGAGTAGTGTCTTTTTCTTTTCCCATTTGTTATTTGGCTTATTAGTTGTCTGTCAAATTTTTGAGTTCTTTATGCATTCTGAATATTAACATGTTATTATGGGAGATTATTTTTGAAAATTTATTATGAAATTTATTATTAAAGTATTGGCTTCATTTATGTGATTTGTCTCCTTTTTTCTAAACTTATTAATTATTTTATAAGACTTCTGATAGAGTCTTTTGAATCCTTTAAATGTATAATCTTGTCATCAGCACATAATTTGAATTCTTTATATCCTATTCACAGCTCTTAATTTCCTTAATTTGATTAATTGCTATGGATAGAATTATAACCACTAATTTCAACAGGGATGATGGGAGTGCACATACTTGCCTTGTTCCTGTTTTTAGAATAAATGACTTCAGGTTTTTTGATTTCAGGATGATGTTGTTCTTGGATTTTTCATGGGTAAGCTTTAAGATATTGTAGTAGTTTGCTTGTATCTGTAGATATTCTAGTACTTGAAACAAGACCTGGAACTGTACTTTTTCAAATTCTTTTCTGCATCTACTGAGATCACAATGATTCTTGCCCTTAACACTATTTATGTAGACAGTTTATTGATTTTAGATGGTTTGTACTTATATTCCTGCAATAAAAACTGCTTGATCATAATGCACTTTTTTTTAATGATGATCTTGTAGTTAGTTTGGAAAGGTTTAATTAAAAATTTGGATTAGTTTTTTTTTTCCATCTAGTACAACTGAGGCTATCCAGACCTAACATTTATTTATTGTAAGGCTTTTGGTAGCTTGCTCAATAACATTATATGACCTTATTCTGTTCATATCACCTATATCCTAAAGATTTAGTTTGTGTAGGTCAAATGACTCTAGGAATTTGTCAATATCTTCAATATTTTGTTGCTTATTTGCATATCAAATTTAAAGTTGTTTTTGATCCACTGGTATTTAGTAGTGTCTGTGATTAAATTTTTCCTTAAATTCCATTTTCTGGGTTTAGTCTTTATCTTGGTTAGTTTTTATAAGCATTTATTAGTCTTGTGTTTATCTTGAAAGCACACTTTTTCACTTATCCACTTGTAGTGTTTTTATTCTCAGTTTTATATTTCTTTACTGATTTTTTTATTTCCTGTCTTCAATTGAATTTAAAGTTGGCTTTTTCTTTTATTTAGTTCCTAAGTTGTAATTTTAGATAATTTATTAGGTATAATTCTCTCTAACACTTGCACTTAGTGCCATTAGTTTTTCTATTATTACTGATTTTCTGCTTTACTAAATATTTTGTTATGTTGTATAACTACTTTCATTCATTTTAAAGATTATTTGTTTTCCTCTGATTTCTTTTCTTATCCATTTTTCAGTCAAAATTAAATTAGTCTCCAGGTATTAAGGATAACTTAATTTTATATCTTGTAATTGATTCTAATATTTTTGATAAAATTATACTTTTAATATTCTTTTCTTAAACTTTTTAAATGTTTAACATTGTTCTAGCTAGATATACATGACAGTAGAATGCATTTCTACATTTTGATAGATCATACGTAAATGGAATGTAGTCTCTCATTTTTCTGATTATACATATTGCATTATCACATCAGTCAAAATGTATGTAGGTACATGAGGTAATAATGACTGTTTCACTATATTATTCTACCCCCCTTACCCCTTCCCCTCTCCTCATTACCCTCTATAAAATTTAAAGTAATTATATTCTTACCTAGCCCACCTTATTGTGAGTTAGCATCCACATATCAGAGAAATCATTCAGTCTTGGGTTTTTGAGGTTTGGCTTATTTTGCTTAAAATGATATTCTCTAAGCTCCATCAATTTACCACAAATAATGCTATAATTTTATTATTTTTTAAAACTGAGTAATATTCATGTTGTATAAAAAAACATACATATGTATACACACACAAACACACACTCTCATATATATGTCATATATATAACACAAGACTAATATAATGCAATATATTTTCTTCATTCATTCATCTGTTGAAAGGCATCTAATTTGGTTCTGAAATTTAGGTCTGGGGAATTAAGCTGCCATAAATATTGATGTGGCAGCATCACTGTAGTATGTTTATTTTAATTCCTTCATGAATAAACATAGATTTAAAAATTCCCAATACAAATATTTAATCTTGAAAATAAAGTTGCCTAAACAGAGAAGATGGTAAGAAATCATGAACAGAATCTCCAAGAACTATGGGACATTATGAAAAAATCAAATTTTAAGAATTATTGGGATTGAGGAAGGCACAGAGATACAAACCAAAGGAAAGAACAACCTATTCAATGAAATAATATCAGAAAATTTCCCAAACCTGAAGAATGAAATGGAAAATCAAACACAAGAGGCTTACCAAACACCAAATGCACAAAATCACAAGAGATCCACACCAAGGCACATTATAATGAAAATGCCTAACATTCAAAATAAAGATAGGATTTTGAAGGCTGTGAGAGAAAAGCATCAGATTACAGATAGGGGGAGACCAATACAGAGAGCAGCCAAATTCTCAACCCAGACTCTAAAATCTGGAAGGGCCTGGAACAAAATATTTCAAACTCTGAAAAAATGTGGTTGCCAACGGAGAATTCTATAACAAGCAAAACTAACCTTCAGATTTGAAGATGAAATAAAATCCTTCCATGATAAACAAAAGTTAAAAGAATTTACAAATAGAAAGCCTGCACTACAGAATGTTCTCAAGAAAATATTCTGAGGAGGAAATGAAAAACAACAATGGAGGTCAGCAAAGGGAGGAACTAACTTAGAGAAAAATCCATTCAAAGGAGAAAACAAGCCAAATAAAAAACCAAAAGTAAGTCAAATGACTGGGAATATAAATCATATCTCAATAATAACCCTAAACATTAATGGCTGAAACTCATCAATCAAAAGACAGACTGGCAGAATGGATTAAAAAGAAAGACCCAACAATATGCTGCCTGCAAGACACTCATCTCATAGAAAAAGACATCCACATACTAAAGGTGAAAGGATGGGAAAAAACCAACCATGCACATGGACTCAGTAAAAAAGTGGGGGTTTCCATCCTTATATCAGATAAAGGGGACTTCAAGCCGAAGTTAGTCAGAAGGGATAAAGAAGGACATTTCATACTGCTTAAGGGAACCATAAATCAGGAATAAATAACAATAGTAAATATTTATGCCCCAAACAATGGTGCATCCCTGTATATCAAACAAATCCTTCTCAATTTCAGGAATCACATAGACCACAACACAATAATTCTGGAGGACTTTAACACACCACTGTCACCACTACATAGATCTTCCAAACAAAAACCAAAGAAACCATAGAAATCAAAAACACAATCAATAACCTAGACTTAATAGACATATATAGAATATTCCATCCATCAATGAGCGGATTCACTTTCTTCTCAGCAGCACATGGAATCTTCTAAAAAATAGACCTTATGTTATGTCACAGAGCAACCCTTAGGAAATGCAAAAATATAGAGATACTGGCTTGTGTTCTATCAGATCATAATGGACTGAGAGTAGAAATACTTGACAAAATAAAAAACAGAAATTACTCCAACCCCTGGAGACTAAATAATATGCTATTGAATGAAACATGGATAGCAGAAAATATCAGGGAGGAGATAAAAAAATTCTTATAGGTCAATGAGAATGGTGATACAACATATCAAAATCTCTGGAACACTATGAAAGCTGTACTAAGAGGAAAATTCATTGCATGGAGTGCATTCCAGAATAGAATTAAAAGTAAACAACTAAATGTCCTAACATTATAGCTCAAAGCCCTATAAAAAGAAGAACAGAATAACAACAAAAGTAGTAGAAGACAGGAAATAATTAAAATCAGAGTTGAAATCAATGAAATTGAAACAAAAGAAACAATTCAAAAAATTGACAAAACAAAAAGTTGGTTCTTTGAAAAAGTAAACAAAATAGACAAACCCTTAGCCACAGTAACAAAGAGAAGGAGAGAGAAAACTCAAATTGCTAAAATTCGTGATGAAAAAGGAAATATCACAACAGATACCAGTGAGATACAGAACATAATGTGCAGCTACTTTGAAAATCTGTACTCAAACAAAATAGAAAATACTGAAGACATTGACAAATTTCCAGAGACACATGCTGTTCCCAAACTGAACCAGGAGGACATACACAATTTAAACAGATCAATATCAAGCATTGAAATAGAAGAAGCCTTTAAAAATCTACCACCCAAGAAAAGCCCAGGACTAGACGGATTCTCAGCTGAGTTCTACAAGACCTTCAAAGAAGATCTCATGCCAATACTTCTCAAAGTACTCCAGGAAATAGAAAAGGAGAGTACCCTACCAAACTCATTCTATGATGCTAATATTGCCCTCACACCCAAACCAGGAAAAAACACAAGAAAAGAAAAATTTAGGCCCATATCCTTGATGAATATAGATGCAAAGATCCTTAACAAAATATTGACAAACTGTATCAAAAACATATTATGAAAATCATGCACCACGATCAAGTGTGGTTCATTCCTGGAATGCAAGGATGGTTTAACATCCATAAATCAATAAACATAATCTATCATGTCAATAGACTTAAGGATAAAAATCATATGGCTATTTGAATTGATGCAGAAGAAGTGTTCGACAAAATACAACACCACTTCATGCTCAAAACACTAGAAAAAATAGGGATAGTAGGAACATACCTGAACATTGTAAAGGCTATTTATGCTAAGTCCATGGCCAACATCATTGTTAATGGAGAAAAACTAAAAGCATTCCCTTTAAAAATGGGAACAAGAGAGGGATGTCCTCTTTCACCACTTCTATTCAACATTGTCCTCAAAACTCTAGCCAGGGCAATTAGGCAGACTAAAGAAATTAAGGGGATACAAATAGGAAAAGAGGAACTTAAGTTGTCACTATTTGCTGATGACATGATTCTGTATTTAGAGGATCCAGAAAACTCCTCCAGAAAACTTCTAGACATCGTCAATGAATTCTGGAAAATAGCAGGCTATAAAATCAACAGGCATAAATCTAAATCATTTTTATATGCAAGCGACGAAAGAGCTGAAAGGGAAATGAGGAAAACAACTCCATTTGCAATAGCCTCAAAAAAAAAAATACTTGGGCATCAATCTAACCAAAGAGGTAAAAGATCTCTACAATGAAAACTACAAAACATTGAAAAAAGGAATTGAGGAAAACCTTAGAAGATGGAAAGATCTCCAACGTTCTTGGATATGCAGAATTAATATTGTCAAAATGGCCATACTACCAAAAGTGCTATACAGATTCAATGCAATTCCAATTAAAATCCCCAAAGATGTACCTTGCAGAAATAGAGCAAGGAATCATGAAATTCATCTGGAAGAATAAGGAACCCAGAATAGCTAAAGCAATCCTTTGTGGGAAGAATGAAGCAGGGGGTATCGCAAAACCAGAACTTCAATTCTATTACAAAGCAAGAGTAACAAAAATGGCATGGTATTGGCACCAAAATAGACAGGTTGATCAATGGTACAGAATAGAGGACATGGACACAAACCCAAATAAATACAATTTTCTCATACTAGACAAAGGGGCCAAAAATATGCAATGGAGAAAATATAGTCTCTTCATCAAATGGTGCTGGGAAAACTGGAAATCCATATGCAACAGAATAAAACTAAACCCCTATCTCTCACCCTGCACAAAACTCAACTCAAAATGGATCAAGGACCAAGAAATCAAACCAGAGACTGCATCTTATAGAAGAAAATGTATGTCCAAATCTTCACCTTGTTGGCTTAGAATCAGACTTCCTTAACAGGACTCCCATAGCACAAGAAATAAAAGCAAGAATCAATAACTGGGATAGATTCAAACTAAATAGCTTTCTCTCAGCAAAGGAAACTATCAGCAATGTGAAGAGAGAGCCTACAGACTGGGAGAATATCTTTGCCACTCGTACTTCAGATAGAGCTCTATTTTCCAGAATATATAAAGAATTCAAAAACTCTACACGAAGAATACAAATAACCCAATTGACAAATGGGCTAAGGATATGAATAGAGGCTTCACAGAAGAAGATCTACAAGCAATCAACAAACATATGAAAAAATGTTCACCATCTTTAGTAATAAGAGAAATGCAAATCAAAACTACACTAAGATTCCATCTCACCCCAATTAGAATGATGATTATCAAGAATACAAGCAACAATAGGTGTTGTGAAAAAGGTATACTCATACATTGCTGTTGGGGCTGTAAAAAGTGCAGTCCCTCTGGAAAGCAGTGTGGAGATTCCTTAGAAAACTTAGTATGGACCCACCATTTCACCCAGCTATCCCTCTCCTCGGCCTATACCCAAAAGACTTGAAATCAGCATACTACAGAGATACAGCTACATCAATGTTCATAGCTTCTCAATTCACAATAACCAGACTGTAGAACCAACCTAGATGCCCTTCAATTGATGAATGGATAAAGAAACTGTGGTATATATATACAATGGAATATTACTCAGCTATAAAGAATAATAAAATTATGGCATTTGCAGGCAAATGGATGAAATTGGAGAATATCATGCTAAGTGAGATAAGCCAATCTCAAAAAACTAAAGGAAAAATGATCTCGCTGATAAGCAGATGATGACACATAATGGGAGGGTGGGAGGGAGACAAGATTGGGAGGAAGAATGTATAGAGGGAAAAGAGGGGTGGGAGGGGTGCAGGGAAGGAAAAAAATAACAGAATGCATCAAACATCATTACCCTATGAAAATATATGATTACTCAAATGGTGTGCTGTTATTTCATGTACAAACAGAAACAACATGTATCCCATTTATTTACAATAAAAATAAATTAAAATAAAATAAATTCCCAGTAAAATTATACATATCACATCCAAAAACAAATTAAACCAATAGTGGACCCTGATCAAATGTGGGTTCTTCCCAGAGATGAAAGTTTGGTTCAACATACAGAAAACAAAAAACATTATTCATAATATCAATAGCCTTAAAAACAACAATAATATGATATTCTCAATAAATGCATAAAAAGCATTTGACCAAATACTTCACCTCTTGAAGCTCAAAACACTAAAAGAACTAGGGATAATAGGAACATAACTCAACATCATAAAAGACATACATGCTAAATCCAAGGCCAACATAATTCTAAATGGAGAAAAATTGAAAGTTTATTTATGAGTCACTGGAATTTACTACTTTCTCTAGTTATATTTTCATTTTCAATACAATTTTTTAGTCTTTTTTATCTTTACCTTGGTTAGTTTTTCTGAGGGTTATCAACCTTGTGTATGTTTTAAAAACAAATTGACTCATTAATCATTTGTATTGTTTTTTTCTCTCAATTTCATTGATTTTTACTCTGACTCCATTTATTTCCCCTCTTCCACTGAGTTTAATATAGTTTTGCTCTTTATTTTTGTGCCTGAGGTGTAATGTTAGTTAATCTATTTCATATAATTATATCTTTTTAATGTTTCCACTTAGTGACATTAATTTAGCTGTTATTACAGAGATCACACTTTCCCAGACATTTTGTTATGTTGTATAGTTAGTTTCACTAATTGTAATGGCTTTATGCTTTTTCCAAATTTTGTTTCTGATCTGTTTGTAAATCAAAATAAATTAGTCTCCAGGTATTAGCGATAAATTCAGTATTTACCTTTCATTGATTTCTAATTTGTATAAATTTCTGATAAGATGAAATAATTTATCTTTATTGCTTTGTGGTATTTATGATATGATTTGTGACCTATAATATGACATCAATATTTTATGCACTGCTGAGAAAATAAATGCAGTCATTGGTGAATGACATATTCTATAAATACCTGCTAGGATCAATTGATTAATAGTATCAATAGTTCTAAATAATTATTACTAAATTTTTGTCTGAATATCCTATCCAGTGCTGAGAGAGAGGTGTTCCAGTCAACCAGTAGTACAATATTGTAGTTTATTAGATTCTTAATGTTCAAAACATTCTATCTACATGAATGAATCATTTTGGGGGTCATGAATATATACATTTGCTGTATATTGGTGTTAGATAAAATTATTAAACAAAACTAATAGATTTTATTTCCCTATTCTGAATGATTTTTATTTGAATTCCACTTGACTGATACAGAAATATAAACCCTAATATTGTAATGGACATTATTTTCAGGATACATCTTTCCCATTCTTATAACTTCAGGTTGTGCATTTCTTTTGTCAAGGTGAGTTTTTCATAAACACCATATTGTTTACTGTTCCATCCAGTGGAACCAGCGTGGAGAAAGGAAATACAACCAATCTTTAGTTGACAAGATTTATTGCGTCCTCCCTGTTTTCTGCCTCCTTTGTTCTGCCACTAACTACCTTCTCCTTCCCTCTCCCTCTCTCCTCCCCCAGGCTCCTAGCTTATCAGCCAATTATAGCAAAGCTTTCTCTCATGCAGGAGAGTATGCAGAGGAATGCCAGCATAACACTATATAAATCACGAGCTGTCCACATGCGGCATGATATTAGATAGCCAATCCTTGAGCTTGGTGTTAACACATCATAAGTCTCCAAGGAACTAGTAAGCAAGCAACCTTTTGGGTATTTCCTTATTTTGGTAGCCAGTGCCCTTTGGCTCACTGCCAGGTGCCATCTTGTCCAAGACAGCCCTCAACAGGCTCCCCCTTTTTATTATAAAAATAAAAGGACAGTGACTGTGTCTGTCTTAGGTGCCAGAGTCAGACTATCCTTACCTGTCATTGGGAGTCAAAGAGCTGTTGGCATGCTTCGATCCCTGTCTTAGGTTGATATAAAGTACACCCTGTGCTTATCCATCTTTGACTACCAGTCCTGTAATTGGGAGAGCCAAATCTGCAGATCAGAGCCTTGGTCCATGGCCATAAGTGCTTGCCATACCACTAAGGCTTTCCATCTTTGATGACTCCTTAGAGACAACAAATATCTGAGCAGCAATAATAAAAGTAAGAACAAAAATCCCATCAAAGTAAAACTTCCCATCCATTGTTTACCAAATTGTAATGCTGACTGCAAGAAACTAATGGATTCTGGCATACCCAGGACCTTGACCTGAGTACTATTTACCACAAATATAGAATTTCTTAATAGGGTAGTCAAATTAGTAAACTCTTTAGTCTATGTCCCATTAAGCATGCTTCCAAGCTGTTTGGACAAATTTGCAGCAGCAGTAATATTAGAATAGGGTATAGGAGTAACACATAATACTTGGGCTTGTACTAGATAGCCCGTCTGTGCAGTAACAGTCAACATGTCCACTTGTTCTTGTAGTAAGTCTACTCTTTGGTTTAGAATCAGGACTTCCATGGTGAGATATGCATTGATGTTTTCCTGGACTGTCAATTCTTCGGCAGTGGCTTGTGACACATTGTTGAGTGAATGAGGAATAGATATACCAGTTCCTAGGGCAAGTCCAGCAGCACTGGCAGCAGCCACAGCAGTCACCACAGCAGCAGCGATGGCTATAATGACTGAAATACCAAAATCTCTTTTTGTTCTCATGGGTAGGATATTCCACTTACTATGATTTAAGGTCACTGGGACTGGAATAAACTTAGGAATCCTGACAATTACAGCCATTAGAAATAAGGAAGCATCCCAACAACTAGACACATAACACTCTTGGTTAGTGCAGTTAAGGACTTCAGTATCTATCGCGTTCCCTCTGCCCGCAGAGAGAGACACGACAAACGTCTGAAGCTTTGGAAGTTTATTGTGCACAGTCTTCCTTTCTTTCCCTCTTTTCTATCCCTTTCTCTCTTTTCTTTCTCTCGCTCTCTTTCCCTCTGCTTAACTCTCACTTGCTCCGGTCGCTCCGCTCCTCCCGCTCGGCTCACACCTGCTTCGGCCTCTCCGCTTCTCCCGCTCGGCTCACGCCTACTTTGGCCACTCTGCTTCTCCCACTCGACTCTCGCCCTCGCTCGCACTCCTCTTCCTCGCTTCTACTCTTACTCTCAGCTTCTTTCCTACTCCCCCACCCATCAAGCTTATATACACTTCAACCAATCAGGGGAGAGCACACGAGGTAAACGCATGGACAGCTGCAGGCATAGAATAGGTACACGAGGGGGGCATGCTCTAATCACATCGTTAACTAGCCAATCATTGGAATTCGCTGGTTGTTTACTGTATAGCTGGCCGCTTTTGGCTCAGCGCCAGGCACCATCTTGACCGTGCCCAAGGCTGGGGGTCCCGGAAACCCCAACATATCCCCCTTCTTTATTATTAAACTAAGGCTCGGGACCGTGTCTGTCTTAGGCTGAGTGGTCAGCATATGTCCTTACCCGTCATCAGAGCCTGCAGAGCATGCTGCAGCTCCTGTCTTAGGTTGGTACACAGCCACCTCCTTCATTACCCGTCTTTGACTACCGGTCCAGCATCAAGAGCCACACTAATGGGGGGCTGTCGGCCTTTAGGGCAGTCATGGCCTGATGAAAGATAATCTGATCTCTCTATTGGCTAGCTCGTAGATGCATGCCAAAATGAATGAAGAGAAGGAGGCCAAGGCAGAGGAGTACCACCATAGCTCCTAAGCCTGCCCGCTGTTTGATAAATATATAAACAGAAGAAAAACCATGTAGCCATATTAAATACAGAAACAATATACATCCCAGTAGAGTTACAATACGGGCAACACAAACAGCTCTCAGGGAATAAACACATCCCAGTCTCAAAAGTTCTTGCAAGGTATCCACTTGTTCTTATAGTAAGTCCACTCGCTGATAGAGTCTCTATGGTCTGTAAGGCTGCAGCTGTATTTTTGGCCAAATGATCATTGTTATGGTTGTGTCAATGCTGCTACTGCAAGGACTGTGATGGCAATGATCACGGCTGTTGCAATGTCAAAGCCTCTTCTGTTTCTTGATAATAGCACTGGCAATTCTATATCTGCAACAGAAACTAGGACTGGTAGGAAGATAGGAATGTGCATCAAAATTGAACGGGTGGCAAAAGAACCATTCCAGCATTGTGAAAGATAGCACACGGTTAGTGAACAGTTAAGAGGTGTTAGTTGGTAGAAACATAAAAGGGAGAAAGTACACAAGCTGATGTGGGAGGAAAAGCAATATTACAGCTAGGGTCAGCAGAACGAGTTGCTCTACTCTGGGTCTGATTTGTGGTATGATTCCAACGGCAAAGTGCAAAAATTCCTCCTGTTAAAGCAAAGAAAGACTAGAGATATCCTTGTCACCAAAAACAGCACGACCTGAAAAATCATCAGTAGAATTGACAGGCTTGTAGAGGAATTGGTGAAAAACAAGAAAAGGAAGGATAAAAAATGTGTTAGTTAGAAGTAAAAAGTATGGCCAGGCTTACAATGGCCCATAGGTTCCGGGTTTGCCTTTCCGTCTGAGCTTTTGTTATTGGAGGAAGGCTCAGGCTCGCCATTGCAAGGAGGAGCAGCATCACTTGCATGCTGTAAAACTCTGATTAGCCTTTCTGGAATCCAGACTGGAGTCTGTTGATCCTGTGGGAAAATACAAACAGACCCTCGGACCCAACGAAGGATTGGATCCGGTCCTTTCCAACAACCTGTCAGGATATCTTTCCATTTTGCCCATACTTGAGGAGTATCATGGGGATTATAATATCGATCAGCTGCAGAGTGGCCATCCCTATCCAGAGTTAAGAAATTTAGAATGAAAAGAACTAAATTAAGTTTATCTTTAGGAGACTTGTAGGAGGCTCCTATTCCCCCTTTTTGTTTATGTAAACAATTTTTCAAAGTAAGATGTGCTCTTTCCACAATGCCCTGTCCCTGAGGATTATAGGGGATGCCAGTGACTGATTGGATGTTAAATGTTTGTAAAAACAACCGGAAGCTTTTGGAAGTATAAACAGGACCATTATCTGTTTTAATAACTTTAGGTATGCCCCAGCCAGCAAATGCTTGTAGGCAGTGTTTAATGACATCTTTTACCTTTTCTCCAGAATGAGCGGAAGCCATAATGACCCCTGAAGCAGTGTCTACTGACACATGTACATACTTAACAGTACCAAATTCAGGAATATGGGTTACATCCATCTGCCAAATATGACCAGGCAGCAGTCCCCTGGGGTTAACTCCAAAGGATTGTACTGGGATTAAAGGAGCACAATGTTGACAATTTTTTACTATTTGTCAAGCCATACATTTAGATATAGGAAATTTTCTGCTCAAAGTAGTGGAATTTACATGGAATTTTTCATGAAAGAGTTTTGCTTGTTCCTCTATGGAAAAAACAAAAATTGATTTGGTGGCCATATCTACCAAGTCATTAGCATTGGCCAAAGGTCCTGGTAAATTAGAATGAGCTCTAATATGTCCTACATAAAATGAATGTTTACGCTGTAGAATAAGGTTTTGTAGCGTGGTAAAATAAGAAGCTACAGTGGACATGGAAGAAATATGGGGTACCGTTTCAAGAACCTGTAAAGCATTGACGATATATAAGCTATCAGATAGAAGATTGAATGGCTGATTATCTGCTAATTTAAAGGCTAATATTACAGCTGCAAGTTCAGTAACCTGTGCGGAGTTGGGTGGAACTATTATGGTGTGAAGTTGTTTACTGATAAGTACTGCACCTACTCCATTTTTGGAGCCATCAGTAAAAATGGTTACACAGTCTTTAAGAGGCTGGACACTAGTCACTTTTGGAAAAACTATGGGAGTATTTTTACAGAATTGAATCCAGGGATGTTGGGGATAATGGTTATCGAACTGAGTTGAGGTGGAACAATATAATACTGACCAATCATCATCATTATTAATTAACCACTTAATTTGCTGAGTGGAATAAGGTGTTATAATAATAGACGGATGGATTCCAAAAACAGTAATGCAAGATTCTATTCCCTTGAATATTACCTGAGCAATAGCTTGGGGATATGATTGTAATGTTTTAGCTGGAGAGCTAGGGAGATTTATACTTTGCAGAGGTCCTCCTTGCCAAACTATGCCAAAGGGGGTATGTTTCTCTGAGATTATGATTAAACTTAATGGTTGAGTAGGATCACAACGATCAACGTAACACTGCTGAAGTCTATTCTCTACTACCTGTAAGGATATCCGTGCTTCGGGAGTAAGTTTCCTAGGGGAATTCAAGTCAGGATTACCTTTTAATATATCGAATAAAGGTTTTAATTCCCCTGTGGATAATTTTAAATAGGATCTGATCCAGTTAATGTCACCTAAGAGTTTCTGAAAATCGTTCAAGGTATTCAATTGATCTGTCCTGATGGTCAACCTTGATGGTCTGACTGTAGTAGCAGTGAGCCTTGTACCCAAATATTCTTGGATCTCCTCTAATTGTAATTTTGCAGGGGCTATCGTTAGTCCTCTTTTTTCTAATGCTTGAGTTATAAATTGTAATGCTTCTAACAAAATTTCCTTTTCTGGATGGCAAATAAATATGTCATCCATATAATGATAAATCAACAATCTCTTAAACTTTTGTCTAGTAGTTGTTAATGCTTTATCTACGTATATTTGACATATAGTAGGACTGTTAGCCATACCTTGAGGCAACACGGTCCATTCAAATCTCTGATCAGGCTGAGTGTGATTAATAGAGGGCAAAGTAAAGGCAAATCTCCAACAATCATTTTTGTGTAAGGGTATAGAGAAAAAGCAATCTTTTAAGTCCAGAATAATAGTAGGCCAATTTTTTGGTAGCGCAGTGACAAGAGGGAGTCCACATTGGATGGGTCCCATAGGGTACATTTGTTCGTTTATGGCTCTTAAATCATGTAATAACCTCCATTTTCCTGATTTTTTCTTTGTTAAGAATATTGGAGTATTCCAAGGAGAAGTAGAATGTTGTAAATGACCTGCTTGTACCTGCTCTTGTACTAACTTATGAGCTGCCTCTAGCTTCTCTTTTGTTAGGGGCCACTGTGGAATCCAGCGAGGCTTATCATCTTTCCATATTATAGGGATTGATGGTTTATCAGTGGCCCCTAGGAAAAACCCAATCCATGAGAATCATTTTTTGGTGGAAGTAAAGGCAATGGTTGGGTAGATCCTTGACTATGTCTTCCTAATCCTTTTTTATCATCATAGTTCATATTTTGTAACATATTTCTTACAGGAGTCCCTTGGTAAGTCTGATCAGTGGTGAGTTTCTGTCGGGGTTTCTAGAGCCCCCGGCCTTAGACATGGTCAAGATGGCGCCTGACGCTGAGCCAAAAGCGGCCAGCTATACAGTAAACAACCAGCGAATTCCAATGATTGGCTAGTTAACGATGTGACTAAGAGCATGCCCCCTTGTGTACCCATCCCGCGCCTGCAGATGTCCGCGTTTATCTCGTGTACTCTCCCCTGATTGACTGAAGTGTATATAAGCCTGGTGGGTGGGAGAGTAGAGGAAGAAGCTGAGGAAGGGACGGAAGAAGCAGAAGAAGCGGCGGCGGAGACTGGAGCAGAGCTGGAAGCTGGAAGGAGCTGGGAAAAGGGAAGCAGAGAGTGCGCAGAAGCTAGGGGTAAGAGAAGCGTAGGAAAGAAACTGTGCACAATAAACTTCCAAAGCTTCAGACGTTTGCCGTGTCTCTCTCTGCGGGCAGAGGGGATGCGACAGCTGGTGCCGAAACCCGGGAGGATAAAAGGGACAAGGTAAGATATCTTAAAATTTTTTTAACAAGCTAAACCGGTTATAAAGAAGTCAAAAAAGGTAAACAGGTAAAGGAGAGGTACCTCGACGTTCGTGGTATAGCGACTATCTGGATACGCGGAATGCGGTCCAGTTAAAGGGTATCAGGATACGCTATCAGCGGTCCTGGGGGCACGCGGAATGCGGTCCAATTAAAATAAAAATAAGGACACATGGAAGGTGGTCCGGTATCGGGACACGCCATCAGCGGTCCTGGCGCGTGGAACGCGGTCTAATTAAAGTGAAAGTAGAAACACGCTTGGAGCGGTCCAATTAGGTAGTACGTGAAAAGCCGCTATAAAAATTTTAATGCGCACTTGATAGTTTTCCCTTCAATAATTTCGTTGCTCCTGGCAGCTAGGCCACTGTTATTGTAATTGCCAAAATTAAAGCTATTCAAATTAGTAACAATAGGGTCTGAGTGCAGCAACCCCTCAGGGAACCATTAAAAAACAATGGGAGCCATTGAGAAAAAAAAAAAAAAAAAGAACAGCCAAAGTAAGAAAAGCCGCTTAGTGTGCCACAAGGGGTGTCTTCATGAACAGGGTCTAATAGTAACAGAAAAGAACGTTTAAAGAGAATAAAGTGAGGAAAAATTGAGTGGTGGTGACCTAGAAAGTAATTGCTCAAAAAATCTAAGAACAAGGGAAAAAAGAGAACTAAGTCTAACACAAAGAACCCCCAAAAAGAAATAACCAAGTGGTAGTGAAAACTTAAGAACAAGGGAAAAAGGTAGGAGAAACCTAAGCCTAATAAAAAGAGCTTCAAAATTTGTAGAACCTGCCCGTATTTGAGGAGCAAATGGAGATACCATCAACCATTAGAAAAACTTTAAAGAGGCAGTTAAGACTATTGGAGACAGGTATGCAGAGCAGTGTTGTCTGGAGAACAATGGCTAATTGGGGAAGCTCAGTGGCAAGAAACAGCTGTTGAAACTGCTTGCAGAAACATAGTGGCAAGGTTTCCCGATAGAAATGTTAATAGGAGAAGGCCAATACGCTTCAATACATGCACAAAATCAGCAGCAAGGAGATAATGCCCTAACAAAAGATAAGAAATAACTATAGTAAAATCAGTTACACCTTATGCCCCAGGGCTGTGTCCAAGATGCAGAAGAGGAAGTCATCGGAATAGTGCCTGTCAGCCTATTAGAGATAGGGAGGATAATTTCCTAGGGTCGAATCCTAAACTTCAAAAAAACGGGAGACAGGGCCCTCCCCGGGGCCCGCAACAAATATACGGGGTAATTCAACAAGTTCCCCGATGGTGGTATCCTCCCACAGAGAAGGGGAGCGCAGGGCCACCTCAGGGAGTGCAGGATTGGACATCTGTGCCACCTCCAGACTCATACTAACCCCAGATATGGGGGTGCAGATGGTTGATACCGACTGGCATGAAAAAATCCCACAGAACAGTGTAGGGCTATTACTAGGTAGAGGTTCCTCAACACTAAAAGGACTTATAGTACACCCAGGGGTTATTGATCCTGATTTCACTGGACAAATAAAAGCCTTGGTCTCTTCACCAAAAGGAATTACGGTCATCTCTCCGGGGGATCGCATTGCACAAATGCTTATATTGCCCAGTCGACATTCCTTATGGCCCAGTGAAAATACAAACAAAAGACAAGGAGGTTTTGGATCAACAGGAACCACTTTAATAAACCTTACTATGGATATGGAACAGAGGCCCCTCCTAAAATTAAAAGTGGGAGATATGGAATTTACAGGTTTATTAGATACAGGAGCAGAAAAAAGTATTATCAGTGCAATGGTCTGGCCAAAGCACTGGCCATTGATCACAGCAGCTCAGAGCTTGAGAGGCTTAGGAGTAGCAGAGAGCCCCAATCAAAGTGCTTCCTCATTATCGTGGAAAGATACAGAGGGACACACAGGAATATTTCAACCATATGTCTGTAATGTTCCTATTAGCCTATGGGGACGAGATGTCCTGCAGCAAATGGATATGAAACTCACCACTGACCAGATTTACCAAGGGACTCCTGTAAGAAATATGTTACAAAATATGAATTATGATGATAAAAAAGGATTAGGAAGACATAGCCAAGGATCTACCCCACCACTGCCTTTACTTTCACCAAAAAATGATTCTCATGGATTGGGTTTTTCCTAGGGGCCACTGATAAACCATCAATCCCTATAATATGGAAAGATGATAAGCCTCGCTGGATTCCACAGTGGCCCCTAACAAAAGAAAAGCTAGAGGCAGCTCATAAGTTAGTACAAGAGCAGGTACAAGCAGGTCATTTACAACATTCTACCTCTCCTTGGAATACTCCAATATTCTTAACAAAGAAAAAATCAGGAAAATGGAGGTTATTACATGATTTAAGAGCCATAAACGAACAAATGTACCCTATGGGACCCGTCCAATGTGGACTCCCTCTTGTTACTGCACTACCAAAAAATTGGCCTACTATTATTCTGGATTTAAAAGATTGCTTTCTCTCTATACCCTTGCACAAAAATGATTGCTGGAGATTTGCCTTTACTTTGCCCTCTCTTAACCACACTCAGCCTGACCAGAGATTCGAATGGACTGTGTTGCCTCAAGGTATGGCTAACAGTCCTACTATATGTCAAATATATGTAGATAAAGCGTTAACAACTACTAGACAAAAGTTTAAGAGATTGTTGATTTATCACTATATGGACGACATATTTATTTGCCATCCAGAAAAAGAAGTTTTGTTAGAAGCATTACAATTTATGACTCAAGCATTAGAAAAGAGAGGATTAACGATAGCCCCTGAAAAATTACAATTAGAGGAGATCCAAGAATATCTGGGTACAAGGCTCACTGCTACTACAGTTAGACCAATAAGGTTGACCATCAGGACAGATCAATTGAATACCTTAAACGATTTTCAGAAACTCTTAGGTGACATTAACTGGATCAGATCCTATTTAAAATTATCCACAGGGGAAATAAAACCTTTATTCGATATATTAAAAGGTGATCCTGACTTGAATTCCCCTAGGAAACTTACTCCTGAAGCACGGATATCCTTACAGCTAGTAGAGAATAGACTTCAGCAGTGTTACGTTGATCGTTGTGATCCTACTCAACCATTAAGTTTAATCATAATCTCAGAGAAGCATACCCCTTTTGGCACAGTTTGGCAAGGAGGACCTTTGCAAAGTATAAATCTCCCTAACTCTCCGGCTAAAACATTGCAATCATATCCCCAAGCTATTGCCCAGGTAATATTCAAGGGAATAGAATCTTGCATTACTGTTTTTGGAATCCATCCGTCTATTATTATAACTCCTTATTCCACTCAGCAAATTAAGTGGTTAATTAATAATGATGATGATTGGTCAGTATTATATTGTTCCACTTCAGCTCAGTTCGATAACCATTATCCCCAACATCCCTGGATTCAATTCTGTAAAAATACTCCCATAGTTTTCCCAAAAGTGACTAGTGTCCAGCCTCTTAAAGACTGTGTAACCATTTTTACTGATGGCTCCAAAAATGGAGTAGGTGCAGTACTTATCAGTAAACAACTTCACACCATAATAGTTCCACCCAACTCCGCACAGGTTACTGAACTTGCAGCTGTAATATTAGCCTTTAAATTGGCAGATAATCAGCCATTCAATCTTCTATCTGATAGCTTATATATCGTTAACGCTTTACAGGTTCTTGAAACGGTACCCCATATTTCTTCCATGTCCACGGTAGCTTCTTATTTTACTACGCTACAAAACCTTATCCTACAGCGTAAACATCTATTCTATGTAGGACATATTAGAGCTCATTCTAATTTACCAGGACCTTTGGCCAATGCTAATGACTTGGTAGATATGGCCACCAAATCAATTTTTGTTTTTTCCATAGAGGAACAAGCAAAACTCTTTCATGAAAAATTTCACGTAAATTCCACTACTTTGAGCAGAAAATTTCCTATATCTAAATGTATGGCTCGACAAATAGTAAAAAATTGTCAACATTGTGCTCCTTTAATCCCAGTACAATCCTTTGGAGTTAACCCCAGGGGACTGCTGCCTGGTCATATTTGGCAGATGGATGTAACCCATATTCCTGAATTTGGTACTGTTAAGTATGTACATGTGTCAGTAGACACTGCTTCAGGGGTCATTATGGCTTCCGCTCATTCTGGAGAAAAGGTAAAAGATGTCATTCAACATTGCCTACAAACGTTTGCTGGCTGGGGCATACCTAAAGTCATTAAAACAGATAATGGTCCTGCTTATACTTCCAAAAGCTTCCGGTTGTTTTTACAAACATTTAACATCCAATCAGTCACTGGCATCCCCTATAATCCTCAGGGACAGGGCATTGTGGAAAGAGCACATCTTACTTTAAAAAATTGTTTACATAAACAAAAAGGGGGAATAGGAGCCTCCTACAAGTCTCCTAAAGATAAACTTAATTTAGTTCTTTTCATTCTAAATTTCTTAACTCTGGATAGGGATGGCCATTCTGCAGCTGATCGACATTATAATCCCCATAATACTCCTCAAGTATGGGCAAAATGGAAAGATATCCTGACAGGTTGTTGGAAAGGACCGGATCCAGTCCTTCGTTGGGTCCGAGGGTCTGTTTGTATTTTCCCACAGGATCAACTGACTCCAGTCTGGATTCCAGAAAGGCTGGTCAGAGTTTTACAACATGCAAGTGATGCTGTTCCTCCTCGCAGTGACGAGCCTGAGCCTTCCTCCAATAACAGAAACTCAGACGGAAAGGCAAACCCGGAACCTATGGGCCATTGTTAGCCTGGCCATATTTTTCATTTCTGACTAACATATTTTTTATCCTTCCTTTTCTTGTTTTTCACCAATTTCTCTACAAGTCTGTCAATTCTACTGATGATTTTTCAGGTCGTGCTGCTTTTGGAGACAAGGATATTTCTAGCCTTTCTTTGCTTTAACAGGAGGAATTTCCGTACTTTGCCATTGGAATCATACTACAGATCAGACCCAGAGTAGAGCAACTCGTTCTGCTGACCCTAGCTGTGATATTGCTTTTCCTCCTACGTCAGCTTGTGTATTTCCTCCCTTTTATGTTTCTGCCAACTAACATTTCTAATAATACCTCCTAACTGTTCACTAACTGTGTCCTATCTCTCACAATACTGGAATGGTTCTTTTGCCACCTGTGCAATTTGCACATTTCTATCTTCCTACCAGTCCTAGTTTCTGTTGCAGATATAGAATTGCCAGTGCTATTATCAAAAAACAGAAGAGGCTTTGACATTGCAACAGCCGTGATCACTGCCACCACAGTCCTTGCAGTAGCAGCATTGACACAACCACAACAATGATCATTCGGCCGAGAATGCAGTTGCAGCCTTACAGACCATAGAGATTCTATCAGAGAATGGACTCATTATAAGAATAAGTGGATGCCTTGCAAGAACTTTTGGGACTGGGATGTGTTTATTCCCTGAGAGCTGCTTTGTGTTACCCATATTGTAACTCTATTGGGATGTATATTGTTTCTGTATTTAATGTGGCTATAAGGTTCCTCTTCTGTTTATAGATTTGTCAAACAGTGGGCAAGCTTAGGAGCTATGGTGGTACCCCTCTGCCTTGGCCTTCTTCTCTTCATTCGTTTTGGCATGCATCTGCAAGCTAGCCAATAGAAAGATCAAATTATTTTTCATCAGGCCATGACCGCCCTACAGGCCGACAGCCCCCCATTAGTGTGGCTCTTGATGCTGGATCGGTAGTCAAGGACGGGTAATGAAGGAGGTGGCTGTGTACCAACCTAAGACAGGAGCTGCAGCATGCTCTGCAGGCTCTGATGACGGGTAAGGACATATGCTGACCACTCAACCTAAGACAGACACGGTCCCGAGCCTTAGTTTAATATTAAAGAAGGGGGATCTGTTGGGGTTTCTAGAGCCCCCGGCCTTAGACATGGTCAAGATGGCGCCTGACGCTGAGCCAAAAGCGGCCAGCTATACAGTAAACAACCAGCGAATTCCAATGATTGGCTAGTTAACGATGTGACTAAGAGCATGCCCCCTCGTGTACCCATCCCGCGCCTGCAGCTGTCCGCGTTTATCTCGTGTACTCTCCCCTGATTGACTGAAGTGTATATAAGCCTGGTGGGTGGGAGAGTAGAGGAAGAAGCTGAGGAAGGGACGGAAGAAGCGGAAGAAGCGGCGGCGGAGACTGGAGCAGAGCTGGAAGCTGGAAGGAGCTGGGAAAAGGGAAGCAGAGAGTGCGCAGAAGCTAGGGGTAAGAGAAGCGTAGGAAAGAAACTGTGCACAATAAACTTCCAAAGCTTCAGACGTTTGCCGTGTCTCTCTCTGCGGGCAGAGGGGACGCGACAAGTTTCATATCCATTTGCTGCAGGACGTCTCGTCCCCATAGACTAATAGGAACATTACAGACATATGGCTGAAATATTCCTGTGTGTCCCTCTGTATCTTTCCACAATAATGAGGAAGCACTTTGATTGGGACTTTCTGCTACTCCTAAGCCTCTCAAGCTCTGAGCTGCTGTGATCAATGGCCAGTGCTTTGGCCAGACCATTGCACTAATAATACTTTTGTCTGCTCCCGTATCTAATAAACCTGTAAATTTCATATTTCCCACTTTTAATTTTAGGAGGGGCCTCTGTCCCATATCCATAGTAAGGTTTATTAAAGTGGTTCCTGTTTATCCAAAACCTCCTTGTCCTTTATTTGTATTTTTACTGGGCCACAAAGAATGTCGACTGGGTAATATAAGCATTTGTGCAATGCGATCCCCTGGAGAGATGACCGTAATTCCTTTTGGTGAAGAGACCAAGGCTTTTATTTGTCCAGTGAAATCAGGATCAATAACCCCTGGGTGTACTATAAGTCCTTTTAGTGTTGAGGAACCTCTACCTAGTAATAGTCCTACACTGTTCTGTGGGATTTTTTCATGCCAATCAGTATCAATCATCTGCACCCCCATATCTGGGGTTAATATGAGTCTGGAGGTGGCACAGATGTCCAATCCAGCACTTCCTGAGGTGGCTCTGTGCTCCCCTTCTCTGTGGGAGGATACCGCCGTCGGGGAACTTGTTGAATTACCCCGTATATTTGTTGCGGGCCCCGGGGAGGGCCCTGTCTCCCGTTTTTTTGAAGTTTAGGATTCAACCCTAGGAAATTATCCTCCTTATCTCTAATAGACTGACAGGCACTACTCCAATGATTTCCTCTTCTGCATCTTGGACATAGCCCAGGTCCGGTTCCCAAGTTATTCTTTGTATAGATGTTCCCACCTTGGGCAAAGAGTGGCCTTTTGTTTGGACAAGTGGCTTTTAGATGTCCCATCTGTCCACACACAAAACATGATCCTAAAGACTCTTTATTAGTTCTTGAAGGGAACCTCCCCTGGGCTTGTGCAAGTGCGGCAGACAACAAGGTGGTTTGTCTGTCTATGGCTGCTACAAAGGCACTGCTCTGCGCCGAAGTATCATTTACATCTCTACACACTTTTAAGTAGGTGGACAAGTCTTTGTTTCTCCATGGTCTTATGGCCTCCCTACACCATTTGTTAGCTTGTTCGCAAGCCAATTGTTTTACTAGGGGCATGGCTTGCTCTGCATCTCCGAAGATGCGTGATGCTGTCTGAATTAGCCTATCGACGAAGTCCGCGTAGGGCTCACTACTCCCTTGAGTTACCTTTGACAACTGGCCCTGAAAATCTCCTGCTCCTTGTAATGTTTTACAGGCCTTGGTTGCAGCCTCGGCAATTTGCGCATAGACTGCTGGATGATAATTAAGCTGTGCCTGAAGGGTTTCATAAGGTCCTACGCCCATAAGCATGTCCCTATCAACTTGGGGTTTCCCCGCTGCCACATTTCGGCGGGCGGTATCCGTAGATATTTCTTGTCATGATGTTTTCCACATGAGGTATTGTCCCCCAGACAGAGCGGCCCTAGCAAGATTAGTCCAGTCCTGGAGCACTAAGTTTAATGATGTCAAGGTATCTACTAAGGCTATAGTAAAAGCTGACTGAGGACCATATGTGCTAACTGCTTCTTTTAACTATTTCACTATTTTGAAGTCTAAGGGTTGGTGGAATCTTTGATTTTGAGCATCCTCAAAAACAGGATATGCTACAGATCCAAGATGACTCCATTCTGAGCGTAATCCAAAACCGGACGCTTCATGAGGGGGTTCCCTATTTATGGGAGGTGCACTAGGCAACACGGGCACTAGAGGGGACTTTTCATCTAGTCTTAATTTTTGTACTCTTTTTTCCAGTTCCTCTCCTGATAGTTCCCCTTCTGATAGTTCCTCATCTGAATTAGTTCCTTTTTCTGAATTTTGAGAAAGATATGAGTGTTCCTCTTTTATTTCTTCCAAAACCTGTCTTCCCTCAGCTAAAGGCTCGGTGAGTGAAGGTTTTTTGTTTTTATCTCGCAGACAGGATTTAATAAGAGACCAAATAGCCATAGTGCCTACTGGCAAAGGGTTTTGCCTATCCGCTATACGAAGGTCCTCCCCCAGCTGTTCCCACTGTAGGGTATTCAAAAGGCCCTCATCCAAAAACCAAGGGGAAACCCTTTCCACAGTATCGAGAAATACTTTAGCTGTTTTTTCCTTTAATGGCGTCCCATGGTTTTTTAATAGCTCCCTGAGGGGTTGCTGCATTTTGAATTTAGACGTTTCAGACCCCATTGTTACTAATTTGAATAGCTTCAGTTATGGCAGTTACGATAACAAACAGTGGCCTAGCTGCCAGGAGCACGAGATTACTGAAAGGAAAACTATCTATCAAGTGTGCATTAAAATTTTTATAGCAGCTTTTCACGTGCTACCTATACCCTAATTGGACCGCTTCAAGCGTGTTTCTACTTTCACTTTTAATTGAACCGCGTTCCATGCATCAGGACCGCTGCTGGCGTACCCCGATACCGGACCACCTTCCGTGTGTCCTTATTTTTATTTTAATCGGACCGCATCCCGCGTGTCCCCAGGACCGCTGATGGCATATCCTGATACCCTTTAACTTTTTTATAACTGGTTTAACTTATTGAAAATTTTTTAAGATATCTTACCTTGTCTTCTTTATAAACCCTTCATGTTCCCGGGTTTCGGCACCAGTTATCGCGTTCCCTCTGCCTGCAGAGAGAGACACGACAAACGTCTGAAGCTTTGGAAGTTTATTGTGCACAGTCTTCCTTTCTTTCCCTCTTTTCTATCCCTTTCTCTCTTTTCTTTCTCTCGCTCTCTTTCCCTCTGCTTAACTCTCACCTGCTCCGGTCGCTCTGCTCCTCCCGCTCGGCTCACACCTGCTTCGGCCGCTCCGCTTCTCCCGCTCAGCTCACGCCTACTTCGGCCACTCCGCTTCTCCCACTCGGCTCTTGCCCTCGCTCGCACTCCTCTTCCTCGCTTCTACTCCTACTCTCAGTTTCTTTCCTACTCCCCCACCCATCAAGCTTATATACACTTCAACCAATCAGGGGAGAGCACACGAGGTAAACGTGCGGACAGCTGCAGGCATAGAATAGGTACACGAGGGGGGCATGCTCTAATCACATCGTTAACTAGCCAATCATTGGAATTTGCTGGTTGTTTACTGTATAGCTGGCCGCTTTTGGCTCAGCGCCAGGCACCATCTTGACCGTGCCCAAGGCTGGGGGTCCCAGAAACCCCGACAAGTATCATTATCATTGTTATTAGCAATGTTAATATTAAACTTAGAACTGTTAGACAGAATGAACAGGAACAGAGATGTGACACATGGGAGTGGGGGGGAAAGATTGATAAAAGGAAGAGTAATTGGCCACACACCTTGTATAACTATAAGCAGGTGTATTACTTCCCTTTATATAGGCTTGCTTTTGACTGCACCTTTACTGAATAAGAGAGAGATTGACTCCCTGTACCGTGGCTGTTTCTGAGGTGGCTAACCAGAGGAAGCAAAGACTGCCTCTTAACTTGAAGTTTAGACTAGTAATAAGTGGTTTACAGTGGAACCAGCTGGTAGGTAAGGGATACCTATAAGTTCTGTACTAGGAAATAATTGAGGGAAAACTTGTGCATCATGACTAATAGGCAAGGGAATAGGCCATATTGATAGCAGTCCCCAGAATATACCTCCAAATGTTTTAGGAAGAGCTGACAACAGCAGGCTTACCACCATCACCATCATTTTGTGTTTCAGTGCCATTTTCTTTCTTACGGATTGTTCTTACCAAGCACTCTGGGACCCAGATAGGTTGTTATTGGTCCTGAGGAAAAACACAAACAGATCCTCTCCCCAAAATTAATACTGGGTCAGGTCCTTTCTGGGACCCAGTCAAGATGTCTTTCCACATTGCTTGTGGTTGGCCACCAGACTTTCCATCTAAAATATCTATCAACTGCAGTACAGCCCATAGCATCCAAATTTAAGAAATTGAAGGTGAATAAAGTGAGGTTAAGTCTGCCTTGGGGGGGGCTAATGCCCCTATTCCCCCTTTTTATTTAGTTATGCAGACTTTAATGTTTGATTACCCCTTTCCACTATAGCTTGTCCTTGTGGATTGTAGGGCAATCCTGTAGAATGATAGATATTAAACTTTGGGCAAAATTGTTGAAATGAAGAAGTATACGCAGGCCCATTATCTGTTTTAACTGATTTTGGCTTTCCCATAGAAGAAAAGGCTTGAAGGCAATGACTTATTACATCTTTTGTCTTTTCCCCTGTATGGGTGGTAGCAAATATATATCCTGAGTAGCTATCTACATTACATGTACAAATCTTAAAGTACCAAATTCAGGGATATGGGTGACATCCATCTGTCATAGATGATTTGGAAGGAGTCCTCTAGGATTGACTCCAAAATGAGGAACAGATGCAGGCACACAGGCACACAGGCACACAGGCACACAAGCAGGACACTGTTTTACTATATTTATGGCTTGTTCTTTTGTTATGTTATATTTTATCTTGAGAGTAGTAGCATTGACATGAAAATATTTATGGAAATTAATTGCTTTTTCTACAATATTAAACACATGAGGATCTCGAGTAGCTGAGTCTGCAGCAGAATTTCCTTGAGCTAACGGCCCAGGTAAGCCTGAATGTGCTCTAATATGGCCTATATACAAAGGTTCTTTGTGAGCCCACAGAAGAGTTTGTACTTTATAAAAGCACTGTTGTAAGGTAGATTGAGGACTAATGGGTCAAGCTGTCTCAAGCCGCGGCACAAGCTGGGCCATATAGAGACTGTCAGTATAAATATTTAAAAGTTCCTCAGGAAATGTTTGTAAGGCAGATATTATTGCTTCTAGTTCAGTTTTTTTGAGTAGACTTATGTACTTTCTGTACTTTATCAGAAACTACAGTTGCTGTACCAGAGGAGGAGCCATTTATAAAGGTTGATTTCATTGCTGGGATAGGTTGAGCCTTAACCACCCGAGGGAAAATAACAGGATGTCTTTTGAAGAAGCTGACAATAGGTGAACTTGGCACATGATTATCAAATGTGGCCATGGTGGAACAATAGACAATTGCTCAATCTTCATTATTGTTAACTAGTATTTCAATCTGCCATGTATGGGACAATAACTGTCTGAGGATGAACTCCAAAAACTCGAAGGACTGCCTTAAGTCCTAATGTAACTAGATTTGCTACTATCACAGGATGTGGACACTGGCAAATGGATCCATATCAGGAGTCCAGTTTGCCACAATAGACCTGTAAGAGTGTACTCAGAATCTAACACTACGAGGTTAAAAGGCAAGGATAGATCAACTCTATCACTATGAGCATTTTCTAAAGCTTGTTCTACTAACTTTAAGGCTTTTCTACCTTCAGGAGTTAAATTTCTGGGGGATGTAAGGTCTGAATCTCCTTGGATAATATCAAACAGAGGCTTAAGTTGACCATTGGTGATTCCCAAATTTGGCCTTATCCAATTTATATCACCTAATAATTTTTGGAAATCATTTAGAGTCCTAAGCTTTCCCGTGGCTAATTGAATTTTTTGTGGCCTAACACAGGAATCTAATATTTGATGCCCTAGAAGGTAATAGGGCTGTGGGTTTGCACATTTTCTGGGGCCACATGTAATCCCCATTTTCCTAGGGTCTCAATAATATTGTCAAATACCCCTAATAAAGTCTCCTGTTCCCAATGAGCCAAAAGAATATCATCCATATAATGGAGACAATAAAGTTCCTTATAATTCTGTCTAATCTCTGATATAGCCTGGTCAACATATATTTGACACATAGTGGGACTATTTGCCATTCCCTGCAGAAGGACCACCCACTGGTATCTAGTATTAGGCCCTTTGTTATTTAAAGAAGGAACAGAAAAGTCAAATTGAGGGCTATCCTCAGGATGAACAGGAATGGAAAAGAAACAATCTTTTATATCTATATAGATGATATGATAATGTTTTGGAATTGCAGCTATTGAGGGGAGACACAGTTACACCAGGCCCATAATCTGCACACTGGAATTTATGGCTCTCAGATATTGCAAAAGTTGCCATTTCCCAGACTTCTTTTTTATGACAAAAATGGGTGTATTCCAAGGGAAAGTTGAAGGAATGATATGGT
This sequence comes from Sciurus carolinensis, assembly GCF_902686445.1. NCBI lineage: Eukaryota > Metazoa > Chordata > Mammalia > Rodentia > Sciuridae > Sciurus > Sciurus carolinensis. The sequence goes on from NW_025920182.1 coordinate 686,202, forward strand.
TTTCCTTTAATTGTTGATTAACTATTTCCTGGGCTGCCTCTATTTTTTTCTTTAGAAAGGGGTCACAGGGGGAACCAGATAGGATTATTGGATTTCCATATTATCTTTAATTGTTCAGTGGCCCCTCCAGAAAACCCAGCCCCTTAGTCCCTGTTTGCCCTTTGGCTTGAATGGGGCAGGTAACACCTTGTAAATTTTTGACTAGTCCTTTTCCAGGGATATAGCCTTGTCTCACCATGAATGGCAAATTTGTTGTGTTTAGACAGGAAATATTTTGTTCAGCTGAGGAAGAAATGACAACATCCATCTGTGTTAAAATGTCTCTTCCCCAAATAGTGACAGGTAGGTGAGAAAATATATAAGGTTGGAGTGTTCCCCTTTTTCCATCAGGGTCCTCCCAAGATAATACAGTTGAACTTTGTAATGGGGTTTGGGCAAATCCAAGTCCCTTAAGGTAGTACTGGATGCCATAACAGGCCATGATTTGTTCCAGTCCTTTTGTCTTACAATAGAGATGTCAGCACCCATGTCTATTAGACCCTCTATGGGGGTACTATTAACTTTTAATTTAAGCATAGGTGTATTTTTTGTTGACTGTGCCCAAAAGACATCTGAACCTGTGGATCCAAACCCATTGTTTCTTCTAGTCCTTTGTGAACTGGGAAAAGCCCCATGATGGCTAGACAATATCAATATTTGTGCTATTTTATCTCCTGGAGAAAAAAAAAAAACAGATACCCCTTGAGGGGAAGATAACATAATATTTATTTCCCTGGTATAATCAGAATCAATGACTCCTGGCAATACTTGTAATCCTGACAGAGTTGTGGAACTCCGTCCTAACAATAATCCTACTCTGCCCTCAGGGAGTGGTCCATTTACGCCCATGGGTACCACTTGTACTCTCATTTCTGGGGCTAAGACAAGCCTGGCGGAGGCACAGAGGTCCAATCCTCTGCTCCCTGATATTCCTTGGGACAACAAGGAGAGAGTCGGAAAGGATTGTGAGTGGGGATCTGTACTATGGGATTCTGAAAGGCCCCGTATATTTGAGGTCCCCAGGTTGGACCCCTCTGGCAATTTTTTGACTGGTCTGGTATAGGATTTCCCTCCATGTCAAATCTTGATGTACAATATTTTGCCCAGTGCCTTCCTTTTCAGCACTGGGGACATAGACCTGGGGCAGGTTGATTTGTCCCTTGTTGTTCTCCAGTCGTAGGTTTTCCCCTGGGCTTTAATCCTATGGGTCCTTCAGGGCAGTCTTTTGCCCACACTTAAAGCATGTTATTCCTTTAGCTCTAGATTGCCCCTGATTTGGCCCATGAAGATCAGCAACTATTACTTGTCCTGTAATGACTGCATCATTGATATCCTTGCAGACCTTTATATAGGTACTTAAATCTTTATTTTCCCATGGTCTTATAGCTTCTTTACACCATTTATTTGCTTGCTTATAAGCTAATTGTTTTATTAAGGGCATTGCTTGTTCTGAACCCCCAAATAATCTAGCAGCAGTTTGAGTTAATCTATCAACCAAATCTGCAAATGGTTCGTTACTTCCCTGAATCACCTTGGACAACTATCCTGTAAATCACCTGTCCCTTGAATTAATTTCCAGGCTTTAGCGGCAGTGGCAGCAATTTGTGCATACACCCCAGGATTGTAAATAATCTGCTGTTCAATACCTTCATACTTTCCTTCTCCTGTTAGCATTTCTACATTTCTTTGGGGAAAGCCTTCGGCAGCGTTACGGCATGCCATTTCTAATGAGGCTTCCTGCCATGCAGTTTTCCACACTAGGTATTGCCCCCCTGATAGTACAGCTTTACGTAGCCTTTTCCAATCTTCTGGCACTAGATTTAGCCCCGCTACTGATTTCAACATACTAATCATAAATGGGGCCTGAGGACCGTATGTAGCTACTGCTTCCTTAAAACTTTTTACTGTTTTGAAATCTAGAGGTTGGTGGAATCTTTGTCTATTTTGGTCCTCTAGTACAGGGAAAAATTGTGGGACTGCTGAGGTTTCTTTAATGGGGGTTTCCTCTCCCGGGTGGAGAAACTCATCTGATTTATAGCATGAGCTAAATCCTCCCAAGGGTACTTTGGGGGATATAGGAGACAGGCTGCCTGGGGGGGAGATGCTGCTTCCAGGAAGGGATTGGTGTTCTTTCCTGACATAACTTATGGGAGTGACCGTGTCCCTGATGCTTTTTCTAATTCCTCCCTGGTAAGCCCCTCCTCCTCTTCTTTCTCTTTATGAGAAGTTACACTTAGTTGTTCCTTTATCTCTTCCAGACACATATTTCCTTCTTCTACTAAAGTTTTTATTCTGCCTTTCTCAGATATTAGATATTTCTTAATGAGCTGCCACATGGGAAAAATACCTCTAGGTAATGGGGATTGCTTTTCTGCTTTGATAAGATACTCTTTATGATGTTCCCATTGTGGAATATTGAGGACTCCCTCTTCCAAAAACCAAGGACTAATATTGGCCAGCGTGGTTACATATGCTGTTACAGTAGATAGTTTTGTGGCAGTCCCATTAGCCTTAAGTACATCTTGTATGATTCTTATCATTTGATTTTTTTGACACTTGTGACCCCATTCTGGAGTTATGTGGCCTCCTTTACCGGGGAAATGTAGACTTCCTTTACCGAGGTATGTGGTCCCCTTCACCGGGACTGTGGGGTCCCTTCACTGGGACTGTGGCGTCCCTTCACCAGGACTATGTGACCTCCCCCTTATACACTCTGGCCAGAGATTTTTGGGAGGTTATCCTATAGTTTTCCTATAGCTTACCTTAAGTTACTTACCTGGGAGGATGCAGAAGGAGAAAGAAGTTTCCCGTATGGGCCACCACTTGTTCTGTCCAGTGGAACCGGCGCAGAGAAAGGAGACACCACCAATCTTTAGTTGACAAGATTTATTGTGTCCTCCCTGTTTTCTGCCTCCTTTGTTCTGCCACTATCTCCCTTCTTCTTTCCTCTCCCTCTCTCCTCCCCCAGGCTCCTAGCTTATCAGCCAATTATAGCAAAGCTTTCTCTCATGCAGGAAAGCATGCAGAGGAATGCCAGCATAACACTATATAAATCACGAGCTGTCCACATGCGGCATGATATTAGATAGCCAATCCTTGAGCTTGGCGTTAACACATCATAAGTCTCCAAGGAACTAGTAAGCAAGCAGCCTTTTTGGTTACTTCCTTATTTTGGTAGCCAGCACCCTTTGGCTCACTGCCAGGCGCCATCTTGTCCAAGACGACCCTCAACAGTTTACTCTTACTTTTTTTAACCAAATCTGCTATTGTTTATTTTTTGATTAATTGAAGCCATTTACATTTTATGTAATAGCAGTGAAACTTATTTCCTGCCATTTGTTTTATTTATAATAATTGAATTCAAAATTTGTTCTCCTTTACTTAACTCTTTTCTAGTGTGATTAATCTGCATGCCAGTTTTCATTTTATATTAACTTCATAAAATGTTTCATTCAGTACTTTTTAAAACAGGCTTTGCAAATATTAATTTATGGGGTCTCTCCATCCAGCTGGGAACCACCAAACAGCTGCAGCAAAAGAGTTGATGAGAGACCTCCAGAGACCAGTTTCAGAGAACTCAATCTACTTTATTGTTTCATAGTCAGGCTTATATTGTCAATCAATCACTGGGCAGAATGTCTGAGAGTAAAACAAATGCTCTTAAAATCAGGGTCACAGATAAGCCTTTGAAACATAAACAATATATCTAATTACTCTTGATGGAGATCCAAGACTTGTTGGATAAATAGTAAGGCTTCATGTGAGATTTAAGTCATTTTGGATGGTAAAGGTTTTTGATGTGGAATTGGATAGGTTGTCTACAGTCTCTGCAGTTTGAATGTTTTCAGTGAGCAAGACATTGGCAAGGGCTGTGGTGGCTAGGGCAGTAACCAGGACAAACATCCCTGTGATAATGAGGCCAATGGCAAACCTGGTGCAGAGCAGGAATTCATTCAGAAGATTCTTCACCTCCATGTCCCATGGACTCTTCCATTCTTGTGACATGTTCACCAGAAACTATGTGGCAAGAGGAATTCTAAGAATAAACACATACTTAGCATTCATAGCAGGATTTAAGCAACTAAAAAGCCAGCAAAAACAGTTATGTGTACAAGGGACTTGTTTAAAGGTTATATTTGGATTTCCCATCTTATTAATTATGAGCATAGTGAAGTGTGTTGTGGCACAAGTTTGAAATGTGTATGAGTGTAATTAGGAAAAAAATTAATAGAAAAAGTAGTTCCTGTATTACTAATATTCATATAACTGACACCCTTTTTATGGGCCTCATAGCAAGTAATATGGGTGTAAGGTCCATTGTGCCAAATTTATTCCCTGCATAATTCTCAGTTATAGATTGTTCATGGTACCAGGTTGCACAATATCTCTGGTGAGTTTTGGGTGTATCTGTTATATTACAGGGGGCTGCACTAGACCAGGCACACAAATGATGATATAATCCAGAAATATTTCTACCATCTATGAGATAGGGCATTGAAGTAATGCATTTATTCCAAGGTATGGCGTTATTATCTGAGGAGGATAATCCAAAAAGAGTGATTGGGAAGCTTGACAATGAAGGCTTTTAGCATATACCATTGGGAGGTTTATGAACATTGATCTTTTTAGCTCTGATCCTTAGATCTAATAAGGTTAAGCCAACATAGGGGTAGTTATATTTATCTACAATTCTCCCTTCAGCAAGGGAGAAGAAAAAAGGTTGGTTTGGACTACAGGTGTCATTTGTAATATCGAAGAAACAAATAGATCTATTAGGCAATGATATGCTAGTATTCTATTTTATGGTAGTTAACGTCATATTAAGTTGAGGGTCAATGATAGTTGAGTCTGTAGAGAAGAATCTCTGCAATGCTCCTTCCCAATTTGCTACTACCAAATGTGGTGGTCTGGTGACCTAGGCCTAATTTACCTTATAATTAGCTTCACTTCTTTCTGTTAGAACGGTATATAGCAACACTACCATTATCATTCTTGGAAAAAGACCCCCACTGGGTGAGGGGCCATTATGGTACCTTTCTCAACTATGACTTTAGGATCACCCCAGGTTACTTTACATGAGATTTCTCTGTTCTGTTGTGTTCAGCACCTCAGGGTCTCTCTTCCAATGATAGTTCTTTAATCTTTGCTGGAGGTTTGAGGTATCCAGAGCTTGAAATTTCTAGTAGGTACACAGGTAGGTTGAGGCTCATCCTCTGGAATGACACAAGCAAGCCCTTGACCCATTGTTAGAGGGGTCCTACACCTTTCCAAATGTTGGTTAGGGGGTCCATTTATAGAACCAAATGCAAAATTTAGGGCCCTATGAGGGGAGCCCAATGCTTATGGGCTATTGTTTCTTTTGAAAATTTTGATGTGATGAGAAACTTAGAAAAAAGAAGCATAATGTATGGCATCATGTGAGGAACTAGTACAGCTTTACCCACTCTGTTTTTGAAGCATTGATTTTTCATGAAGGAACTCAACTATGCCTTGAGTTGGGGGTTATGAGGTAATCCAGTCACATGATTTATTGTCAAAATGAGCAAAATTTTTATAGATGTTGTTTATATAGACTGGGTCATCATCAATTTTAATGGAAAAAGTGTCTACCATGGTCCCAAAACAACTAAGTAAATGAGAGATAAACCTTTTTGTGGTTTCTCCAGAGGAAGGCATAGCTACAACAAAGCCTGAATAGGAATCAATGATTACATGTATTTTTAAGCTTGCCAAAAGGAGAAAAAAGGGTGATATCCATTTGCCAAAGAGCATTGTATTTCAGCCCAGGAAAGTTTTACTCCTGAGGGCTGTAGAAGTCCAATGGGAAAAAAAATGGATCACACTTTTTACAATCCCTAGCTAATTGTTTACAAGATTCCTTAAGAAGGACTGGGGACAGCCTATGGAGGCTTTAGGTGGATTAGTGGAAATGTGTATGTAACTTGCGGGCTTTGTCAGTTATTTTCATGGCCTTTAATGGGCCAAGTAAATTGATCCACTGTCTTAGTGGGATTCACTAATGGTCCTGGTAAATGAGAATGTGCCTTGATTGATAAGTTGGATACAAAGAGGGCATCTTCTTGCCTCTAGCATAGTGTGGATGCTAGAAATCAAAACATCTAGTGGTTTGGTTAGATCTAGCTTGCAACAAGTTTAAGCAAGCTGGGAAGTTAACTGGAAACAATATTGGCTATCTGAAAACAGGTTAATGGGTTGTAGAAAACTACAAGTTCTAGATATTGGGGGACAATAATAGCTTGTCTGTCTGAAACATCTGTTGTTTATTGGAGATTACATTCAAAATTAAAATGGCAATGGTTCCATTGGAGGTGGCATCAGTGAAAACTAACATAGCTTCAGTAATGGGTTGAGTGGACACAGGGTTTATACACTGTAAGGTTAAATGGTTCAGAATCTGGAGGAATTTATCTTGAGTCAGATGACCGTCTGTTATGCCTGGGCATCCTTTTTAACATATATAGTATAGAGAGATTACTTTGTAGTAGAAAGTTGAATTACTCTTTTGAGATCAGGAGTACCAATCTATCAGGCTCTAACCCATAAGTGCCTACACTCTGCATTCTTGGACTGTGTACTAATGTGGTTAGGGCATTGAATGAGCTGCAGATCTTAGGCATAGTGTTGAAGGGCAAATTTATGCATTCTAATTTAGATTGTTTGGGTTGTCAAAATGCCCATGTAGGAAGGCCTGGGGTTGCCAAAGTGATGGCATACAGATCCTTATTTGGGTCAAATATGAATAATTATAATGTCCCAAATGTCTCATTAACCAGATTCCTTGTATTGCCTCAGGACTTAAGATCCTCAAAGAATTTGGTTGTGGGTCATCTTTAAGGCAATTGAATAAAGGAATAGTTTGGGATGTAATAATCATAAGCCAGGGCCTTACCCAGTTAGTATGTCCTAATTGTAACTGAAGATCATTTAAAGTTTCTTAATCTGGAATGTGAATAGTGTACCCACTAGGGCATATGGTGTTAGGTAGAACCAATGTGGTCAAGCGAGTGTAAGGTGTGATCTTTTGTACCTTTTCAAGTGCTTTACAAAGTCCGATAGAATTTAAGTTGTTCTGTAGGATCATTAAGGTTTGTTCTATATCATGTTCTTTAGTATAAGCTAGCAGAATATTATCCATATAATATATTACTGTTAATGTACCCTAACAATGTTTAACAGTTTGTAGTACATACAGTTGTCATATGGTCCGACTATCTTTTATACCCTGAGGGAGGACTGTCCACTGATACCTTTGTGTTGGTACCATGTTATTGGTGGTAGAAATGGTGAAGGCAAGTATTTCTCTATCTGGTGGATTTAGTGTAATACTGAAAAAGCAGTCTTTATTGTCTAAAATTCTAATAAGATGACCCATGGGTAAATTGGTAGCCCTTGGTAAACTGGGCTGTGTAGTGCCCATTTTGTTTTTCATAACAACATTAATACACCTGAGATCATGGAGAAGCCTGAATTTTCCTTTTGTTTTCTTTTCTATGATGAAAATGGAAGTATTATATGGACTGATAGAGGGATCTATATATCAAGCTTTCAATAGTTTCATTATCAGAGACTTTAAATGTGACAATTTGTCCTTATAGGCCACTGTTCAATCCAGATAAGTCCTTCATGATGCCATTGTAGTTTAATAAGAAGTACTGAAAGAACACTGGCCCTAGAAATGGGGTTATTTTTCTTTCACCTCTCACAAGTCTGGATCATTTAACTCTGTGGCTACAATATCTTCATAGAAGGCCTTGTAATCAATAGTAAGAACAGCTCCCATGTGCATAGTTCAGAGAAAGTGACAGACTCTGATTATGGAGGGGGTCCTGACTACGGCAGCTGGAGACTGTAAAAGTTGTCCATTTTCTCCTCATCTATCTGTAATTGCTGCATGAGTTTAGACATTGAGGAGTAACCCTTCTTTGATTTAACTATGCCTATTTTAGTTTCTGTCTTTTCCTGTTGTGAATTGAGAGGTTGAGCCTCTGCCTTTGATGTTACAGTAAGCTCTTTTTCTTCTTGTGTTCCCTCTCTTGACTCCCTATTTCTGATAGTATTGTGGCCATGACATGACAAGGATGGGACCCAAAGATTGTTGGATGACTGTCATGATGGGGAAAATGTTAGAGGTATAAACCATCCTTGTCTGACCTATTCTTGCCTAGCATTAACTGTGATTCTCTCCCATAACTCTGAATCTAATACATCAACAGCTTTAAACCTAGGATTATTGTTCAGTACTATATCTCAAAATTTTTTGCTTCCTTTATTTAATGTTAGTCCTCCTACAATAAGAAGGGTATAAAGCAGTTGTAGCTGAAGTCCTTCATTGAGCTGGTAAATTGCCCATATTTCCCCTAATTTCTAGGGTGTCCTACATCCACACCTACCTGCTTTCCTCAGGTCCCTGTTTGTGGCACCAAATGTGGAGTCTCTTGGTTCAGCCTGGTCCCTCTGAACAGCTGAGGAGAGTGTGGTGATGGAGTCAAAGAATGACCTCCAGAGACCAGTTTCAGAGGTCTCAATCTACTTTATTGTTACATAGGCAGGCTTATATTGTTAAATAGTTGCTGGACAGAACATGTCTGAATGGTGGAAGGCCCAATTGTTTTCCAACATGTGCAGGGATAGAAACCAATGGACTAAAAATCACTGGCAGAAAGAGAAGAGGAAAAGAATATGTTTAGGATAAAAGGGGTGCTAGATTACCATAGTGATGGGGCTCAGTGTGGTTAGTGATCCAACCACAGTATCTGAATTTAGTGCTGAGACATGAGTCTCTCACATAGGCAATATAAAACTTTTCACATTTCATGTTCTCAACATTAAGTTATTTAAATTATGTTTTTCATGGAGTGCTTTAATTTCATTTTGAACTCTGTAGGAAATATTTTACTGGGTACAGTAGTGTTTACTGGCACCTTATTTCTTTTGCTTTTTTTTAATGTATTAATCCAAACTCTCTTGTCTTTCAGAGTCTGTGTTGAAAAGAAGCATTAGAATATGAATTGGTTTACCTCAAAATGTAACCATTCATTTTGTACTTGTAGCATAAAAATCATTTATTCAATAATTAAAGCATTTTTAATATAATGTGCATTGCAGTAGATCTATTGTAATTCAGTTGATTTGGAGTCCTAAAAATATTTTCTTTTGAATTTACATATCATTCATAAAAATTGGACAGTTTTTCAAGTTCTTTCTTTGCAATTTTTGTTTATCCTGGTAGTTCATATTTTGGATTATTCATCAACCCTAATGGTTCTTCAATTGGTTTCTTGAATATTCTTTCATGGTATCTTTACATTTTTAACTTATGGTCAACTTTAGATATATAATTATAGAGTATGTCTTTTATTTCTTAAAAATATTTATTCATATATATATATATGAGAGTGGTGTAATCTGTTCTTCGTGCTACATACTGCATTTTTTTCTATCAATAATTTGTAATGATTCCACTTTTGATTAAAAATTTTAAATTGCAAAATTGTTTTATTTGTAATTATTTGATAAACATGAGTGTGGAGTTTTTTTGATATATTATGCAAATATGAAGTGTGTCTTATTCTAATAAGAATCTCATTCTTGTATGTTATATGTGGTATTTCACTGGTAATATATTCATATATGTACATAGGAAAATTATGTCTAATTCATTCTATTGTCTTTCCTATTCCCATTCTCCTCACTTTTCTCATTTCCTTTTGTCTAATCCATTCTTTTATCTCTTTTTCATATCAAAGAATATTTGGAATCTGCCTATTTTAGCTTGGCTTATTTTGCTCAGCATTATAGTATCCAGTTTTACTGCTTTGCAAGCAAATGACATAAGTTCATTTTTCTTTTGCACCAAGTTGCAATCCATAATGCATATATATACCACATTTTTCTTTATTCATTGATCCATTGAAGACACCCACTTTGGTTCTGTAAGTTGGTTGTTCTGAATTGAACTGCTATAAATATCAATGGGAAAACAACATTGTAGTATGCTAATTTCACTTCTTTTTGGTATGTACCGAGGAGTGAAATATCTACATCAAATTGTGGTTCAAAACTATGTTCTCTGAAGTAGTTTCATACTGTTATCCGTAGTAGTTGCACCAATTTTGAGTCCCACCCACAATATATGAGTTTATCTCTTTCCCAATATCCACACCAACATTTACTGTTTCTTTTATCCTTGATAACTGCCATCCTGACTGGAGTGAGAAAAATCTCAGCATTGTTTTAAACTGAATTTATAAAATTACAGAGATGTTGATTTTTCTTTATTTATTTGAAAATCATTTTTATTTCTTCTCTGAAGTGTCTTTTGCTTTCTTTTGTCCACTTATTGATTGAGTTATTTATTATTATTTTTGGTATTATTTGATTTTTGTAAATCCTGAACATTAATGCTCTGAGGTTCAGTAGTAAAATATATTTGCCAAATCTGTGCACACTCTCTAAATGCTCTTGATTTTTAACTTTGCCATGAAGAGGTTTTTAATTTGAATACCATCTCATTTATTGATTACTTATTTTATGTCTTCTGCTTCAGGAGTTCAGTTGTTGAAGTCAGTTACTAAGGCAGCATGTTGGAGAGTTTGGGCTACAATTTCTTTCCAGTAGTTGCAAGTTCTCTAATTTAATGACTAAGTCTGTGATCCATTTTAAGTTCATTTTTGTGCAAGGTGAGAGATACATTTAATTTTTTTCTATTATGTATGAAATTTCCCAGATCCATTTTTTGAAAAAGCTTTTTCTATACAATATATTTTTATGACAACTTAGTCCATTCTGAGATAACTGCAATTATGTGAGAGTTTCTCTGTCTTGTTCCATTGTATTTTTGTGTGTTTTTGTCCAACACCATGTAATTTTTGTTACTATAAATCTGCAGTAAATTGAAAAGATTATCCCTGGCTTCATTTTTCTTGATGATGATTGCTTTGAGTATTCTGAACCTCTTATTTTTCTAATAAAATAAGTGAAAGCTTTTTTCTGTTTCTATAAGAAGAACATCATTGGACCATAAGTATTGCATTAAATCTATATATTGCTTTAGGTAGTATGCATATTTTGACAATATTAATTTTCCTTGTTCAAAAACATTGGTGTTATTTCCATGTTCTCATGCCTTTTTAAACTTTCTTCATTAGTGCTTTGAAATTTTCACTGTCATCTTCTACTATTTGTTAAATTGATTCCCAATTATTTTATTTTATTTTTTGAGGCTATTTGGAATGGGACAGTTTCTGTAATTCCTCTGTTGGATGGTTGAGTATTGGTGTATAAAATTGTAATGATTTGAGTTTATTAATTTTTATTCTGCTATATTAAAGAATATGTTTATGAGTCCTGAAATTTCTGGTGGAAATCTTCTATGGATGGAATGTTTTGCTGGCAATAGGAACAGATTGAGTTCTTTTTTAACTGTTCATATTTTAAAATTCATTTATTTTGCCTATTGTACTGTCCTGGTTTTCTAGGAATATTTTGAATGGAAGTGTTGAAAGAGGGCATGTCTGGTCTTTTCCTGTGTTTAACAAAAATGATTTCAATTTTTTTCAACTTAGAATTAGGTTGGTCTAGGCTTCATCAAATAGAGCTTTTACAATGTGAATACATGTTTCTGCTATGCCTACATTTTTATTTTGTAATATTTTGAGAATAAGTGGATGCAAAATTTTGCCAAATTCTTCTACTTCATCTGTTGAGATAGGCATGTGATTCTTGTCCTTAAGTCATTTCATGTGATGAATTACAATTAGTAATTTCATACATTGAAACAGCCTTGCAACCCTGGAATAAACTGCATTTAATTATGGTGCACTCTTTCAAATATAGTTTTATATATGATTTGCCAGCATTTTATTAATAAGTATCTATCTTCAAAAGTGATTTTGACCTGAAATTTTCTTTCCTTCATTGTGTCTATTCAATTGTAGTATCAGAGTGTATACTAGCTTCAAGGAATGAATTTGGAAAGGCAACCTTCTCTTCTGTCATGAAACAATTGAGAAGTATTGGTATTACCTACTCTACTCTGAAAGGTCTGAAAGAACATAGATGAGAATCTGTCCAGGGTTGAGCTTTTCTTTTGTGGTATGTTTTGAAGACACCTTCAGGTTTATTTCTAAAATTGATATTATTAAATTTTATATACCCTCCTGAATCAGTATGATTAAGTCATAGGTCTACAGAAATATTTTTTCTTTTTGTGGTGCTGGAGATCGAACTCAAGGCCTTATAGTTGTGAGGCAAGCACTCTACCACCTGAGCTATTTCCCCAGCTGCAGAATTTTCTTGAGAATTATCTATTTCTTTGCAGTATAGAGTATCAAATTGTATTTGATTATAATCTATTTCAGTAGTGCTCATGCTAATATTTCCTTTTTCACCAGAATATTAGTAAATGGAGTTTTTTATATTTCTTCATTAGCATTACTATAACTCTACCACTTTTACTTATTTTTTCAAAGAACTAACTTTCTATTTGGTCGTTATTTTCAAATTTATATTTTATTTTCATTGAATTTATGTATAATTGTAATTATTTTCAATCTTCTGCTTTTGTTGTTATTTTCTTCTTTCCCAATGGCTTTGAGATATACATTATTATATTTGTTTTGTGACTTTCTACTTCCTTAATAAAAAAGCTCAATGTATTGAACTTTCCTCTTAGTACTGCCTACATAGTGTCCTTGAAAACTTTGTATATGGTGTTATTCTCATTTATTCCTAAGTAATTTTTAAAATTTTATCCTTGATATTTTCTTCTATACATCAATCAATATATAGCATATTATTTAATCTCCAGGTGACACATTAGCTTATACTTTCAATTTTATTTTTAATTTCTGATTTTATATCCTTATAATCAAATAGAATGCAAAAAGTCTCTAATTTGTATTTGCTAAGTGTTACTTTGTAGGCTGTGTGGCTAATATAAGAGAAGAATCCATGTGTTGCTAAGAAGAAAGAAAATATATTCAATCTCTGATGCATGAAATATTCTATAAATATTTGTTAATCAAAATTATTTGCATTTCTATAATTTTTCTTTACTTTTTGCTTGAAGGATCTATACAGTGATGAGAGAGGTATATTAAACTTACCCAATGATATTGTGTTGTGATCCATTTAATTATTGAATTTAAGAGTGGTTTTCTTGGTGTATGTAGATGCTCCATTGTTTGAGGCATACATATTTATGACTGTTACCAAAAGACATTCTTTGAACCTTTTGATTAACTTTGGTTTCATGTGCACTTCATCTGATATGAGGATAGAAAACCCTACTTTTTATGTGATTCATGCAAATGATACAATTTTCCCATTGTTTTACATTGGTGTGTAGAGATCTTTGCTTTTTATCTGAAAATACAGAGCAAGGAAAAATGTGCTTCTAAAACTCAAAAATAAAAAAATTCAAGATGACAGAACAGAAGGGATTGCTTTTCTGCCTGCTCTGTTTTGAGAAAAAACAAAAATTAGACAGGTAGTCCTCAGAAAAATGGGTAAATAAAAACAACAAAAGGACAGACTTTACTTGAATTAAAACTGGATTTTCTCAGCAGACCAGGAACTCAGATGTTGGATACAATAAAATAAGAAATAAAATCCCAGGAGCACATTCACTTCCATGGCCATACAGGCAGAAACACAAGCAAGGGAGGTCTGTCCATTAGAAAAGTGGAGTGATAAGTTCACTAAATATTCCACAATTTAGGAGGCCTGAGGCTTGTCTGAAAATGGAATACTTAAGAACATTATCCTACTAAACTGAAATGCATGCTGCATACTAAACATGTGTATGAAAAATTACACCAACTCTTAAGGTGGCATGCAGAGGACAAAGGAAGGTACCATTTTGCACCTGCAGCATGTTGGACAGTAGCTGAAGAAACAGATTTCTAGCAAATTCATATTTGGAACTTGCAGCCCCAGTTTGGAAAGATGTATTACACAGGGAATACAGAAGAGAAGTGGTAGGAGATACTGAGCTTGGATTTTAAACCATAGACCATAAAATGTGAAGGCAAAAGATGATGTAGGGGACTAAAATTTAGCTCTTTCACCACATGAGTGGAATACACATTAGATCCCCTACAATACAGTTTTCTAGCATGAACAAGCAATTACTGGTCCCTTGAGGTGTGTTGATTTAAAATTTTAGAAAAATTGGCATTCAATGAAGATCTTACAGCCCACCTAATGCTAGACATAAATTCCAGGAATTATGCCAATGGGATTACATTTCTCACTCCAGCAGTGCAGAGAGTAAAACTTCATGCTTCTCATGACTCTGCATAAAACTGTTAAGAAGAGAAGCTGTGAATCTTTTGAACTACAACAGAATTCATTAACTTTATGTATATTATTTCTCCATTTTTTCCTTTTCTTTTTTCCCCATTATGCTGTGTAATACACAGAACTAGATTTCATGTACATATATCACAAATCCTGATGTTTTTAATAATTGTCACTTTCCAAGTTTGATGAGATAAGAAATATTTCAAGAGTCTTGTGATCTAGTGCAGTTGATTTGACTTTGGAATCAGACACAGCTCATCCTGAGTCCCAGCCCACCTGCTTATTAATTGTGGCAGTAGCTCCACAGAAGGAAACAGAAATTACAGCTTGGCCATTATGTCTAACCCCAAATTGCCTAGCATACAAAATAATGATAGAATTTTGAAGACTGTGAGAGAAAAGCATCAGATTACATATAGGGGGTAACCAGTACAGATATCAGCAGATTTCTCAGCCCAGATTATAAAAGCTGGAAGGCCCTGGAACAACATATTTCAATTTCTGAAAGAACATGGTTGCCAACCAAGAATCATACACCCAGAAAAACTAACCTTCAGATTTGAAGATGAAATAAAATCCTTCTATGATAAGCAAAATTTAGAAGAATGTACAAATAGAAAACCTACACTACAGAATATTCTCAACAAAATATTCCTTGAGGTGGAAATGAAAAACAACAATGTAGGTCAGCAAAGGGAGGATCTACCTTAAAGAAAAATCCATTCAAAGGAGAATCCAAGTCAAGTGAAAAACCAAAATAAGCCCAAATGACTGGGAATGGAAATCATATCTCAATAATAACCCTGAACCTTAACGGACTACTCATCAATAAAAAGACATAGACTGGCAAAACAGATTAAAAAGAAAGTCTCAAAAATATGCTGCCTTAAAGAGATTCATCTCATTAGTAGAGTGCTTGCCTTGGAAGCACAAGGCCCTGGGATAGATCCCCAGCAGGACAAAAAAAAAAAAAAAAAGAAAAAGAAAAAGAGATTCATTTCATGGAAAAAGACATCCACAGACTAAATGTAAAAGGATGGGGAAAAAATGTACCATGCACATGGATTCAGTAAAACAGCGGGGATTTCCATCCTTATTTCAGATAAAGTGGACTTCAAGCCAAAGTTAGTCAGAAGGGAAAAAGAGGGACATTTCATGCTGCTTAAGGGAACCATTAATCAGGAAGAGTTAACAATCATAAATATTTACACCCCAAACAACTGTGCAACCACGTACATCAAACAAATCCTTCTCAATTCCAGGAATCAAATAGACCACAACACAATAATTCTGGGTGACTTGAACACACTGTCACCACTGATTAGATTTTCCAAACAAAAAACAAAGAAAGCATAGAACTCAGTAATACAATCAATAACCTAGACTTACTAGACATATATAGAATATTCCATCCATCATCAAGTGAATTCACTTTCTTCTCAGCAGCACATGGAACCTTCTCAAAAATAGACCATACGTTATGCCACTAAGCAGCCCTTAGTAAATGCAAAAAAATAGAGATACTGCTTTGTGTTCTATCAGATCATAATGGAATGAAAGTAGAAATCAATGACAAAATAAAAGCAGAAACTACTCCAACACCTGCAGACAAAATAATATGCTATGGAATGAAACACAGATAACAGAAAACATCAGGGAGGAGATAAAAAAATTCTTAGAGGTCAATGAGAATGATGATACAACATATCAAAATCTCTGGTACACTATGAAAGCAGTACTAAGAGGAAAATTCATTGTTTGGAGCACATTCAAGAAGAGAATGAAATGTTAACAGCTAAATGACCTAACATTATAGCTCAAAGCCCTAGAAAAAGAAGAACAGAATAACAGCAAAATAGTAGAAGACAGAAAATAATTAAAATCAGAGCTGAAATCAATAAAATTGAAATAAAAGAAACAATTCAAAAATTGACAAAACAAAAAGTTGATTCTTTGAAAAAGTAAACAAAATAGACAAACCCTTAGCCACACTAACAAAAAGAAGAGTGAAAGTTCAAATTACTAAAATTTGAGATGAAAAAGAAAATATCATGACAGATACCACTGAGATACATAAGATAATGAGAAAGTCTGTTAATTTGAAAGTCTGTATTCCAACAAAATAGAAACTACCAAAGACATTGACAAATTTCTAGAGACATATGTTCTTCCCAAACTGAACCAGGAGGACATATACAGTTTAAACAGATCAATATCAAGCAATGAAATAGAAGAACCCAGTAAAAACCTACCATGCAAGAAAAGCCCAGGACCAGATGGATTCTCAACCGAGTTCTAAAAGACCTTCAAAGAAGATCTCATTCCAATACTTCTCAAAGTATTCCAAGAAATAGAAAAGGAGGGTACGCTATCAGACTCATTCAATGAAACTAATGTCACCCTCATACCAAACCAAGCAAAGACACATCAAGGAAAGAAAGTTTTACACCAATATCTTTGATGAATATAGAATAAAATATTTGTAACAAAATACTGGCAAGCAGTATCCCAAAACATATTAAGAAATTGTGCACCACAATCAAGTGTGGTTCATCCCTGGAATGCAAGAAAGTTTTAACATCCATAAATCAATAAATGTAATCCATCATATCAATAGACTTAAGGATAAGAATCATATGGGTGCTTCAATTGACTCAGAAAAAGCATTTGGCAAAATACAACACCCATTCATGCTCAAAACTGTAGAAAAAATAGGGATAGTAGGAACATACCTGAACATTGTAAAGGCTATTTATGCTAAGCCCATGGCCAACATCATTCTTAATGGAGAAAATATAAAAGTATTTCCTTTAAAAATGGGAATAATACAGGGATGTCCTCTTTCACCACTTCTATTCAAAATTGTTCTTGAAATACTAGCCAGAGCAATTAGACAGACTAAAGAAATTAAAGGGATATGGATAGGAAAAGAGGAACTCAAACTGTTACTATTTGCTGATGACATGATTCTATATTTAGAGGATCCAAAATTTCCTCCAGAAAACTTCTAGACCTCATCAATGAATTCAGCAAAATAGCAGGATATAAAATCAACATGCATAAATCTAAAGCATTTTTATATATAAGCGATGAAACATCTGAAATGGAAATAAGGAAAACAACTCCAATTGCAATAGCCTCAAAAAAAAAAATACTTGGGAATCAATCTAACCAAAGAGGTAAAATATCTCTACAATGAAAACTGCAAAACATTGAAGAAAGAAATTGAGAAAGACCTTAGAAGATGGAAATATCTCCCCTGTTCTTGGATAGGCAGAATTAATATTATCAAAATGGCCATACTTCCAAAGGTGCTATACAGATTTAACACAATTCCAATTAAAATTCCTATGACATTTCTCATAGAAACAGAAAACAAAATCATGAAATTCATCTGGAAGAACAACAGACCCAGAATAGCCAAAGCAATCCTGGGAAGGAAGAGTGATGCAGGAGGGATCACTATACCAGAACTTAAACTCTACTCTAGGGCAGTAGTAATAAAAATGGCATGATATTGGCACCAAAAAAGGTATACCAATGGTAGAATGGAAGACACGAAGACATACCCACATAAGTACAGTAACCTCATACTAGACAAGGGTGCCAAAAGTTACAATGGAGGAAAAATAGCCTCTTCGACAAATGTTCCTGGGAAAACTGGAAATTCATATGCAGTAAAATGAAACTAAACCCTTATCTCTCACCCTGTACAAAACTGAACTCAAAATGGATCAAGGATCTAGGAATTAGACCTGAGACCCTTCACCAAATAGAAGAAAAAGTAGGCCCGAATCTCTATCATGTTGGTTTGGGACCAGAAATCCTTAACAAGACCCCCATAGCATAAGAAATAAAAGCAAGAATCAAAAAATGGAATAAATTCCATACTAAAATGATTTTTCTCAGCACAGGAAACAATCAACAATGTGAAAAGAGAGCCTACAGAGTGGGAAAAAATCTTTTCCACACATACTTCAGACAGAGCACTCATCTGCAAAGTTTATAAAGAACTTAAAAAATTTACACCCAAAATACAATGAACCCAATCAATACATGGGCTAAGGAAATGGGCAGACACTTCACAGAAGAAAATATACAGGGTGATCAACAAATATATGAAAAAGTGCTCAGCATCCCTGGTAATTAGAGAAATGAAAATTAAAACCACTTAAGATTTCACCTAATTCCAATATGAATGGCTATTATCAAGAACACAAGCAGGGCTGGGGAGATAGCTCAGTGGGTAGAGTACTTGCCTTGCAAGCACAAGGTCCTGAGTTCAATCCCTAGTACCGCCAAAAAAAATAAATAAATAACACAAGCAATAATAAGTGTTGACATGGATGTGGGGAAAAAGGCACACTCATACATTGCTGGTCGAGTTCCAAAGTGGTACAGCCACTCTGGAAAGCTTTATCCCACTCCTTTGTTTATACCCAAAGGACTTAAAGTCAGCATACTACAGTGATGCAGCTACATCAATGTTCATAGCAGCTCAATTCACAATAGTTAGATTGTGGAACCAACCTGGATGCCCTTCAGTTGACAAATGAATAAAAAACTGTGGTATATATACACAATGGATATTACTAAACCATAAAGAAAAAATAAAATTATGGCATTTGCTGGTAAATGGATGAAGTGGGAAAATATCATTCTGAGTGAAATAAGCCAAGCCCAAAAAATCAAAGGCCGAATGTTTTCTCTGATAAGTGCATGACAATATAATAATGGGGGGGTAGCAGGTGGAACAGAAGAATGAAGGAACTTTGGATGGTGTAGAGGAAAAAGGGGTGGAAGGGGGTGGGGATGGAAGAACAGTAGAATGAAACAGACAGTATTACCCTATATATATGTATGATTACATGAATGGCATGAATATACACTGTGTACAACCATAGAAATAAATAGTTGTACCCCATTTGTGTTTGATGAATCAAAATGTGTCTGTAAAGATTAAAAATATTTTAATAACTGAAATGGAAACATAATAATTAAAGTGAGTAGTGAGAGCTCTGTGGCATAAGTATGGAGGACAAAAATTACATAGAAATGAGGGACCTATGAGTTGATTGGGTGTTCTATATAGTGTGTATGTAGGACTCCCCGATATAAGTAGGGACGGATTGTTGAGATTTGTAGTGTATTTTATTTCAGGTGTAAAAGTAGGGGTCATTGAAATACATAGGGACAGAACTCTGATATGGTGTAGGGAGCGCTTTCAGAGGTGTCTAGATAGGTCCCTATTAGGGTGTGCAGAGGGATATATGAGAGGTATAGGAAGTCTTTATGACTGATTAGAAAGGTTATCTCAGTTGTGTAGGGAGGGTTCTCTCAAGAAAACAGTGAGATATATCTAATATGAGTCGGGAGAACACACTGAGATGTGATGAGAGTGTTTTTTGAGAATAGTGGATGGAATCAGAGGCATTTTAGGAGGGTACATAAAAGAATATCTGAGGTTTGTACTTATGGTGTCTGGAGGTAAATAGGGAGAGTATTTTGCTGAGTAGTGAGAGTTATCTAGTAGATATATAGGTAAAGTGTTTTGAGATTTGTTTAAAATGCATTCTAAGGTTTGTATGGAAGTCTCTCTGAGATTTGTAGGGAGGATTCTTGTTTGGGGTGTATAGGGATGGTGCTCTTAGGTGAGTATTAAGAACTTTCAAGTTCTGTAGGAATGTCTCCCCTAATGTCAATAAGAATAGGTCTCTGAAATGAATTGGGTGGATTAACTGAGGTTTGAAAGGAGAGCTCTATGAAGTGGGCTACAGGCCCACTGAATTTTGAAAGTAGGGCATTGTGAGGTGTGCAGAAAAGTGGTAGGTGTTCAGTGACAGTACTCTAAGATGTGTAGAAATTGCTCAATGAGGTGTGTGGGAAGTATTGCTGAAATGTGTATGGAAGGTCCTCTGAGGTGTATGGACACCTGTTGTGAGCAGGAAGGACTTTCTCAGTTGTATAGGGAGATGTCTGTAACATGTGTAGATAGGGTACTCTGAAGTATGGACAGAGATCCCCCTGAGGATGTAGTTCAGGTGCTTTGATATGTGTTGGGAGGTATCAGTGTGCAGCATAAATCTCTGTGTGTATAAATGGTTTTTGTCTGTGTAGGAGTGCTATCTGGTTTGTGGACAAGGGCCCTTTGAAGTTAATAGTGAGATCCATTTGATATGAGTAGGGAGAAAACACTAAGGTGTGATAGGAGTGTTCTTTGAGGTTACTAGAGGGGATATCAATGCTGTTTAGGGAGGGCAATCCAAGGAGTATCACAAGTGGTCTTTGAGTTGTGTAGGTACAGCACTCAGAAGTAATTAGGGAGGACTTTTGGTGTGTCATGAGGTCTATC
This sequence comes from Sciurus carolinensis, assembly GCF_902686445.1. Lineage (NCBI taxonomy): Eukaryota > Metazoa > Chordata > Mammalia > Rodentia > Sciuridae > Sciurus > Sciurus carolinensis. The sequence goes on from NW_025920182.1 coordinate 706,918, forward strand.
TGAGATGTGTAGTTAGTGTTTACTAAGTTGTTTAGCAAATGCATTCTGAAGTTTGAATTTTATCTCTAAGAGTACTATTTGGGATGTATGATGAGGACTTTCTTTATTGTTCAGGTGTTGTTCAAAAACGTGTTGAGGAAGCATCCCTAAGGTGTGTATGTATGGCACTTTTAAGTGTGTCTGAAGAGCTTTTGATTTAAATAGGGAAGGATTACTTACATGTGTAGGGAGATGTGTTTCAGGTGTGGAGGAAAGGCTCTCTTGGTTCTCTTCTTTGCATAGGAGTCTCTCTGATGTATGTAAGGAGGGCCCATTGATGGTTGTAGGAAGGCCCCTTGATGTGTGTGGGAGGGCCCCTTGAAGTGAGCTGAAATGGTTCACAGATGTGCATAGGGATAGTGCTCTTTGCTGGGTAGAAAATCCTCAGTAAGTTGTTTACAGACAGCCTTTTGAGGTGAGTATTGAGAGCACTGTGAGATCAGTAGGGAGGACAAACTGATATAAAAGGGAAAAAACTATAAATTTTGTTTTAGAGTTAGGGTGTGACTTACAGTTGTGGTCAGGATTAATATCTTGCTCAGTGTCAGAGTCAGGGAAAGCCCTCTGTGGTATGAATGGAGGGCTTGTGTTTATGATCACAGTTAGGATTAGGGTTATGTTAAGGGTCTTGGTCAGTATTTTCAGTGTATAAAGAGTGAATCAGTGATGAGTTGAAAAGACTCTTTGAGATGTGTATTAATAGCTTTCTAAGGTGAGTAGACAGGCTCTCTGTTGTGTTTAAAGTAGGATTGCCAAAAAAAATAGTAGTGAGTGTTTGGAAATGAGTATATTTTGTAAACAGTGAGGTATTTAGACATGCTTCACTGAGGTGTGTAGGGATATTTCTCTGAGGTGTTTAGGGACTGCTCTTGATGGGTAGGGAGGGCTACCTTTGATGTGTATGAGGGTATACTCAGGTGTGTAGGGAGTGCCCTCTGAGGTTGGTAGCATGTGGCCTCTTAACTGTGTAAAGAGGACACTAGGAGGTGTGTGGAAGTGTTCCATGATGTGTGTCATAGGAAAATTTAACATGTGTGGATGTGCCCCTGATGTGAGTTGGGAGGACACACAGTAGTGCAGAGGAAAGGTGCTTTGTGATGTGTAGGAAGGGTTCAGTGAGTTGTGTTTGTAGGGCCTTTTGAGGGAAGAAATGAGATCTCTGAGAGATGAGTAGGGAGGGTGAATTGATGTAGAAGGGAGAAAACTATGAGATTAGGGTGTGGGTTGTGGTTAGGTTTAGGGTTTAGGGTCAATGTCATGATCATGGTCAGTAACATGGTCAGGAAGGGCCCTGTATTTTATGTAGGGAGGGCTTGGGATTAGAGTTAGGGTTATGCTTAAGGTTAGGTTCAGGATCAGGATCAGCATTTTGGTGTACATAAAAGGCCTATGTAGTGACTCAAAAGTTCTCTGAGGTGTGCATTGAAGAATCTCTGAGGTGCATAGATAGTCTATTTGAGTTATTTAGAGAGGATTTGCAATAAAATATCATTATCAAAAGGGGCTTTAAAACAAGTATAGTTTGTATTCAGTGAGGTATGTACAGATGTCTCTCTGAGGTGTTTAGAGATGGTTTTGAGATGATTAGAGAGTGTTTTTATTTATGTGCATGGAGGATACATGCACATAAATAGGTGTGTGCCTATCTAAGTTGTGTAGGGAGGGCTCTCTGAGGTTAGTAGTGCTAACTTCAGGTCTTTGAGCTGTGAAGAGTACACTATGAGGTGTGTAGGAGAACTCCATGACATGTCAGAGGGCTATTAGGCATGTGTGGGTGGTCCAACTGTGAGGATGAGAGGGCTCACACAGGTCTATACTGAGTGTTTACTGAAAGGAGTAGAATGAACTATAGTGAGTTGTGCTCAGAGAATTATTTGAGGTGAGCAGAGATAGCTCTATAAGATGAGTATGGAGGACAAATTCATATATAAAGGGAGGCATTATGAGGTGTGGAATGGAGTATCTCTTTGGCGTGTAAGTAGAATTCATTTAGATGTGTAGGGAGTGCTCTCTGAGCTTTGGTGTGTAGGTTCCCTGAGGTGTTTAGTGAGGACTCATTGAAATGCATAGGGATGGCACACTGATATATGAGGGGAAGTCTCTCAGGGGTGTGTAGGGTGGTCCCTATTAGGTGTGCAGAAGAATCTATGAGGGTTGTAAGAGGACTTTATATCTGAGGAGAAATGCTGTCTCAGTTGTGTAGGGAAGGTCCTCTGAAGTGAATAGTGTGATATCTTTGAGTGTGGAATACGTACTAAAGTTTGATGGGAGGATTCTTTGAAGGTAGTATAGGGAATCTCTGAGGTGTTTTGGGAGGGCACTCAATGGAGTATAAAGAGGACTCTCTGAAATTTTTAGTTTTGACCTTTGTCAGTGAATAGAGAGGACTTTTTGGTGAGTAGTGCAGGCTACCTAAGATGCACAGGTAGTGTTTTTTGAGGTTTGAGGTTTGATGAAATGGCATTCTGAGGTTTGTATAGAAGCCCCTCTGAGATTTGTAGAGAGAATAGTTGAATGGGGTGTTTAGGGAGTGTCCACTTTGGTGAGAGGTATGTACTTTCTAAGGGGTGTAGATATGTATTTCTACAGTGAGTAAGGGGAGATTTCTGATGTGAATAAGGAGGACAAACTGAGGTTTGAAAGGAGGACTCTATCAGTGTGTAACAGTGTCCTCTGAATTGTAAAAGTAGTGTAGAGAGGCAGTTTGTAGTATTTGGCAACTACTCTCTGAGTTCTGTAAGGATTGATAAATTATGTGTGTAGTATGGGTTTCTATGGTGTGAATGGATGGCCCTCTGTTGTGTAGCAAGGAGGCTTGATATGAGTGTGGAGGGCTTTCTGAGATATAGAGGAAGGTGACTGTGAGGTGTTTAGGAAGGAAAGAGCTCTTTGAGCTTTGTTTTGTGCGCTCCCTGAGGTGTGTAGAGAAATCTCCATTAGGTGTGTAGAAGTTATCTATGAGGTGTAAAGAATGTTTTTTGCCCATGCAGGAGTGCTATCTCAGGTGTGTATTGAGGGCTCTGTGAAGTAAATACAGAGATACATCTGATATAAGCAAGGAGAACACCCTGTGGTTGAAAGTTTCTTTTAGCTAGTAGCCAGAAACTCTCATCTGTGTAGGTAAGACACTTGGATGTGAGTAGGAAGAGTTTTGGGTGAATATTGAGGTCTATCTGAGATGTGTGGGTAGGGTTTGCTGAGGTGTGTAGCACAAGCATTCTGAGGTTTGAATTAACATTTCTCTGGCATTTTTTAGGGATTACTCTCTGGGGAGTATAAGGAGGACTTTCTGAATTGTTTTGGGTTTGCTCAATGAAATGTGGAGGGTGTGTCACTAAGGTGTGTATAAATTGATTTAGAGTTGTGTAGGAAGTGTCCTTAATGTGTGTAGGGAGTAAATCCTCAGATGTATAGGGAGATATGTTTGAGACATATAGGAAATTTCTCCTATATGAAAGTAGATTCTTATCATTGTGGAAGGAGGGCTCAATGAGGTATTGTGGGAGTGGTCTCTGAAGGATGTAGGATGGATTTATGAGTTTCATAGGAGGGCTACTTGACATGAGTGTGAGTGGTCAATTTTGTAATTATGGGTATTTGTGGTGTATATGGCAGTTCAGTCAAAAGGGATTTCTGAAGAGTGTAGTGAGGGTATCATGAGGTTAATAGAAAGATTCACTCAAGTGTTTAGAAGGACTTGAAAAGGAATATTGTATGTACTCACTTATTTGTATAGGGATATGTCTATTTCAGGTGTGTAGAGACTTCTCTTGAGACATATAGTGAGGACATTCTTCAATGTGTCAAGAGGATACTCAGATGTGTAGGGAGGCTTCTGTGATTTTTGTATGGAGATGATTCTGAGCTGAGAATGAAGGGTTACTGTTAGGTTTAAGGTTAGTTTTAGAGGTTAGGGCTTGAATTAGGGTTATATTCAGAGTTATTATTAGAATTAGGGGGTTAGTTTTAGAGTCAGAGAGTTAAGGTTCAGATCAGTGTTTGTGTTAGGATCCAAATCAGTATTTAGATTGTAATTGGAAGGCCTCAGTGGTGTTTAAATAGCTCTCTGAATTGTTGTAATGGCTCTCTGTGGTGTATTATGAGGGTTCCCTGGGGGGAGTACACAGGCTTTCTGAGGTGATTAGGAAAGACTTCCAAAAAACCATGGTGAGTACTCACTGAGGTCTGAAAGAATGTCTCTCTGAGGTGTGTAGGGACAGTTCTTCAGATGTGTAGTGAGGCTATTCTTTGATGTGTCAGCAGGAAACTAAGATGTGTGTACAGAGTGCCCTCTGAAGTTTGTAGGGAGTGGCCTCTGAGCTGTGTAGGCAAGGTACTATTATGTGTCAGAGGGATCCTTTCCATATGTAGAAGTGCCCGCTGCAATGAGTTGAGAGAGTTCACAAAGGTGAATAAGGGATTTGCTCTGTAAAGTGTAGAAAGAGCTCCCTGAATTGTGTTTCAAGGGCCACTTGAGGTGAGTAGTCAGAGATTCGTGAGAGAAGTAGCGAGAACAAACTGATGAATGAGGAAAGGCACTATTATGTTAGGCTTAGAGTCATGATTTAGGGTCAAGTTCAGGTTCATGTTCAGTGTCAGTGTCAGGGAGGCCTCCCTGGTATGTAAGAAGGGCTGAGGTTTAGGCTTAAACTAGGGTTAGTTTCAAGTTCAGCATCAGGTTCAGTATTTGCAATTTATAGGGAAGGCCTCTGTGGTGAGTCAAAAGGTCTCAATGAGATGTATATCGAGGACTTTCTGTCATCAGTAGATCGACTCTCTGAGGTGTTTACACTGCTCTTAAAAAAGAATTTTAATTAGTAGAACTGGCTAGCAAAGGAATCTAATTTGTACAAACTGAGATATGTAAGGACGTCCCTCTGAAGTATGTAGGAAATGCATTTGAGGTAAGTAGAACCAGCTTTCTTTGATGTCTAAGGAGAGTACTCTGAGATTATTTGAGAGGTGCTTTAAGTTGGCAGTATATGACTGTGGAGGGAGGAAACTATGACATATGTAAGAGAGCTCTACAAAATGTGTTTGAGATCCAGTGGTGTGTGGGAGGGTTTCCTGAGGTGAGCTTGGAGGGCTCACAGAGGTGCATAGGGAGGGTGTTCTGTGAATTGTAGAAAAGGCTTAATGAGTAGTGTTTGGTGGGCATTTTAAGTTAAGGCACAAGAGCTCTCTGACATGAGTAGGGAGAAAAAAACTGATATAGAAGGGAAGGTTCTATGAAGTTAAGTTTAAGGTTAGCATTACGACTAGTAATGTGTCAAGGTCAGGGTTATGGCCACTGTCAATGTCACCAAGGGCTTTGTGTGGTACAAATGGTGGGCTTAGTGTTAGGGTTAGAGTTAAGGTTGGGTTCTGTGTTGGGGTCATTATTTTGAATGCATAGCGAAGGCCTCTGTTGTGAATTGAAAGGGCTCCCTTAGGCATGTATAGAGGGCTTTCTGAGGTGAGTAGATGGGCTTTCTGAGGGATTTAGAAAGTATTTGAAATGAAGTGTAGTTAGTAAAAAGGGTTTTTAAAAGATACTAATTTGTACTTGCTGAGGTGTGTAGGGAAGTCTCTCTGAGGTATGTAGAGACTGCTGTTGAGGTAAGTAGGAAGGACTTTCTTTGATGTGAATGAAGGTTACTTTGAGGTGTGTAGAGAGAACTCTCTGAAGTTGTAGATTGAAGTCTCTGATCTGTTTAGAGGAACTTCTATAAGATCTGTAGAAGAGATATTTGATGTGTGTCAGTGGACTCTATGATGTTTGTGGGTGGTCCTTCTGAGATGAGTTGGGAGGGGTCAGTCAGTTGTATAAAGAATGTGTACTGAGATGAATAGAGAAAACTCTGAGTTTTTTCTGGAGAGCCACTTTAACTGAATAGTGAGAACTCTAAGAGAATTAGGGAGGAAAAACTGATGACTCTATGAAGTGTAAAGGAGGGCCTATCATGTCTAGGTAGGACTTGCTAAAATGTGTAGGGAAGACTCTCTGAATTTTGTAGTGTAGGTTCTCTGAGGTGTATAGTGAGGGATCATTTAAATGCATAAGAATGGCATTCTGATGTGTTTATAAGGACTCTCACAGGTGTGTAGGGAGTTTTCCATTAGATATGCCAGGAAATCTATGGGGGTGTAAATGGGCCTTATGACTTAGTAGAGATGTTAACACAGTTGTGGAGTGAGGACCCCCTGAAGTAAATAGTGAGATCTCTGTTATATGCTGGGAGAACACACTGTGTTTTGATGGGAAGGTTTTTTGAGGATAGTATAAGAAATCTCTCAAGTGTTTGTGAGGGCTTTCAATAGAGAATGAATGGGGTCACTTTTAGGTGTGTATATGCAGCACCCAGACATGAGTAGGGAGAGTTTTGGATAGAAGTGAGATCTATCTGTGTTTTGTATGTAGCACTGGTTGAGGTATGTAGCATGGGCATTCTGAGGTTTGAGTTAACATCTCTCTGGTATTTACAGGGAGTGTTTGCTGGTATGTATATCGAAAGCTATCTGAGTTGTTTGGGTGTTGCTCAATAAAGTGTGGAGGAAGAATCCCTAAACTGTTTATGGATGGCACTTTGAGGTGTGTAGGAAGGGCTCTTGATGTGAGTAGGGTGGCGTTACTTAGATGTGTAGGGGAATGAGTTTGTGGTATGTAGGAAATGTTCTCTGGGGTGTTAAAACAGGTTTTCTTTTTGTAGGGAGGTCTCTCTGATGTATGTAGTGAGGGCCCTCTAAAAGGTGTAGGGAGTATTTATAAGGTTTGTCAGTGAACTTCTTGCTATGAGAGGGAGGACTGACATAACTGAATAAGTAGGGATTTTGCAGTGTATAGGAAAGACCTCTGAGATGAATGGAAAGAACTCTCAGAAATACGTAGTGAAGGCTCTCTGAGGTGAGTAGAAATTCTCTATGAGGTGTTTAAAGAGCACTACATAGAAGTAGAGTTAGTACAAAAGTCTCATATAGAAATATAATTTGTACTCAGTAAATATATATGGATGTCTACCTGAGGTTGTCTACACAAGTAGGTACTATTCTTGATGTAAGGATGGTTTGCATCGATGTTTATGGAGCATACTATGATGTGTGTAGAGAGGGGTCTCTAATATTGATAGTGTGTAGCTGCTGAGCTGTATAAGGATGTGAGTATGAATTTTGTAATACAGCACTATGATGCTTGTCCAAGGGGTCCTTTTTGTGTGTGAGAGGGCCCCCTGAAGTGAGCTAGGATGGCTCACAGAGTTGCACAGGGTATGTTTATTGGGAATTGTAGAAAGAACTCTGTGAGCTGTGATTGGAGGGCCATTTGAGGTGAATAGAAAGAATTTGGTGAGACGAGTAGTGAGAAAAATCCAGTGTAGACAAGAGAGCACTATGAGGTTAGGGTTAGTTTAGGCCTAGGGTTAGGGTTTAGTGTCAGGTTCAAGTCATGGTCAGTTTCCAGTTCAGGGAGGACTCTGTGACATGTAGGAAAGACTTAGGTTTATGCTTAGGGTTAGGGTTGGGTTCAGCATAAGAGTCAGAATAAGGTTGCAAAGAATAAGGTTTTACTCACTGAGTTATGTAGGGGCTTCTCTTATATGTGTAGGAACTGCTCAAGATATTAGTATGGAGGGTACACTGTTGTGTATGAAGGTTAAACTGAGGGGTGTAAAGAAGCCTCTCTGAAGTTGGTAGCATGTGGACTCTGAGCTGTATTTTGTGGATTTTATGAGGTGTGCAGGATGGTTCTATGATGTGTGTTAGACAGCTACAAGAAATGTGTGTTGTAAGAAAACCTACGAAAACCACGCTAGACATGGGAAATCACATAAGGGAGTTTATTACCAAACAGAGTGTCTCCCTGCTGGGGAAGAGAGAAAATGAGAGGAAAGAGAAAGGGCATGTGCAAGAAAGAGTGTGAAAAGTGAGGGGGAGAGAAAAAGCAAGTGAGTAGGAGAGAGAAAGCATGAGAAAAAGATGGCGGGGTAGCTACCCTCAAGCAGTTGAATTCCACCAGGCTAACAGGGAACCAATAATGGAGAAGGATACTTGCTGACTGATGAACAAATAGCTAGCTAGGATGTTCACAGACTGACAAGTAGTTTGGAGGCGGGAAAATGAGTGCAGCAGAAAGGGCGGGGAAAGCAGCTTTCAGACTGACAAGCTAGGTTGTGATGCAACAGAAAGGTGGGGGGGCAACTTTGTATTACATGTGTGAGGGTCCTTTCAGTTGATTTGGGAGGGTTCATTCAGGTGTATAGATAGGGTACACTGAGATGAGTAAAAATGGCTCAGTTAGTTGAGTTTGTAGGGTTTTATTATGTGAGTAGTGAGAACTCTGTTAGATGAGTAAGGAGGACAAATTGATGTAGAAGGGAGGGCCCCATGAATTGTGGAAGGGGAATCTATATTGTCTGAAGTTAGGAATCATGGAGATGAGTAGACTGGACTCTAAGCTTTGCCATGTAGGTTCACTGAGGTGTGTACTGAGTTAATTGAAATTAAGAGGGATAGCACACTGATGTGTTTGGAGGACTCTCAGAGGTGTGTAGGGAGGTCTATAATAGGTGGGCAGAGGAATCTATGAGGAGTGTAGGAGGCCTGTTTTACATAGTAGAAATGCTATCTCCATTATTTAGGGAGGGACTTCTACAGTGATTAGTGAGGTCTCTGGTATGAGTAGGAAGAATAAACTCAAGTGTGGTGAGAGGAATATTTAAGGATAGAAGAGAGAATCTCTGAGGTGTTTTGGTAGGACACTCAGAAGTGTACCTTGGGAGTTCTTTTAGGTTCATAGTTTTGACCCTTGGAAGTAAAAATGGAGGGCTTTCTGGCTAGTTTTGAGGGCTACAAGAGATGTGTAGGTGGTTTTAAAGGTTTGTTGAAAGAGCATTCTGAGTTTTGCATGGGAGCTTCTCTGAGATTTTTAGGGAGGAGTGTTGAATGAGGTGTATACAGTGGGTTTTCATTGGTAAAAATTAAGAGCTACCTGAGTTGTGTATTTGTGGATATCTATGGTGAGTAAGGAGAGATCTCTGAGATAAATGAAGATGGACTGAGGTTTGAAAGGAGGGCTGTATGAGGCATGGAAGTAGGCCTTCTGAATAGTGAAATGAAGGCATTCTGAGGTGTTTAGAGGCATGGTGTGTGGTGTATAGCAATGGTTCTCTGGTCCCAACATTGATACAGTGATTGATAAATAATGTGTATAGGAAATGTGTCTAAGGTGTGTATGGATGGCCCTCTGATTTCTGTAGAAAGACCACTTAATATGAATAAGTAGGACTCTGAGCTGTGTGGAGAGGTGACTGCTATGTGTGTATGAAGTGTTCACTGTAGTGTGAAGGGAAGGTTCTCTGAGATTTATAGTGCAGATGATTTGAGGTATATATGGAGGCCTCTATTAAGTGTACGGGAGGATTCTATGGGGGTATAGAAGGACTTTTTTCTGCACAGGAGTGCTCTCTGTTGTGTAGTTAGGGTCCTCAGAAATGAATAATGAGCAGAATTAATATTGTCAAAATGGCCATACTACCAAAAGTGCTATACAGATTCAATGCAATTCCAATTAAAAACCAAATGATGTACCTTACAGAAATAGAGCAAGCAATCATGAAGTTCATCTGGAAAGAATAAGAAACCCAGAATAGCTAAAGCAATCCTTAGCAGGAAAAATGAAACAGAGGTATTACAATACCAGAACTTCAACTATACTACAAAGCAATAGTAACAAAAACAGCATGGTATTGGCACCAAAATAGACAGGTAGATCAATGGTACAGAATAGAGGACACAGACACAAACCCAAATAAATACAATTTTCTAATACTAGACAAAGGTACCAAAAATATGCAATGGATAAAAGATAGCCTCTTCAACAAATGGTGCTGGGAAAACTGGAAAACCATATGCAACAGAATGAAACTAAACCCCTATCTCTCACCCTGCACAAAACTAAACTCACAGTGGATCAAGAACCTTGAAATCAGATCAGAGACCCTGTATCATATAGAAGAAAAAGTAGGTCCAAATCTTCATCTTGTTGGCTTAGGATCAGACTTCCTTAACAGGACTCCCATAGCACAAGAAATAAAAGCAAGTATCAATAACTGGGATAGATTCAAACTAAATAGCTTTCTCTCAGCAAATGAAACTATCAGCAATGTGAAAAGAGCCTACAGAGTGGGAGAAAATCTTTGCCAATTATACTTCAGATAGAGCACTAATTTTCAGAATATATAAAGAACTCAAAAAACTCTACACCAAGAATACAAATAACCCAATCAACAAATGGGTTAAGGATATGAACAGACACTTCACAGAAGAAGATCTACAATCAATCAACAAATATATTAAAAAACGTTCACCATCTTTAGTAATAAGAGAAATTCAAATCAAAACTACACTAAGATTCCATCTCACCCCAATTAGAATGGCGATTTTCAAGAATATAAGTCAACAATAGGTGTTGGAGAGGATTTGGGGAAAAAGGTACACTCATACATTGCTGGTGGGGCTGCAAATTAGTGCAACCACTCTGGAAAGCACTGTGGAGATTCCTTAGAAAACTTGGAATGGACCTACCATTTGACCCAGCTATCCAACTCCTCAGCCTATACCCAAAGGACTTAAAATCAGCATACTACAGAGATACAGCCACATCGATGTTCATAGCTGTTCAATTCACAATAGCCAGACTATGGAACCAACCTAGATGCCCTTCAATTGATGAATGGATAAAGAAACTGTGATATATATATATATATATATATATATATATATATATATCACAATGGAATATTACTCAGATATAAAGAATAATAAAATTATGGCATTTGCAGGCAAATGGATGAAATTGGAGAATATCATGTTAAGTGAGATAAGCCAATCTCAAAAATCGAAAAGATGAATGATCTCACTGATAAGCAGATGATGACAAATAATGGGGGGGTGGGAGGTGGGTAAGAATGGAGGAAGTAGGGACTGTATAGAGGGAAACGAGAGGTGGGAGGAGTGAGGGGGAAGGAAAAAAATAACGGAATGAATCAAACATCATTACTCTATATAAATGTATGAATATGCAAATGGTATGCTACTACTCCATGTACAAACAGAAACAGCATGTATCCCATTTGTTTACAATAAAAATAAATTTAAAATAAATAAAGAAAGAAAAAAAGAAAAAAAAGAAATGAATAATGAAATCTATCTGATATGACTAGATAGAACACAATGAGATGTAATGGGAGTATTCTTTGAGTACAATAGGGGGAATCCCTATATTTTTTAGGAAGGCCATTCAACAGTGTATCCAGAGTCTTCTCTGAGGTGTGTCAGGCCTACCCTCAGAGGTGAATAGAGAGGACATTTTTTTGAGTAGTGTATTGTATCCAAGATGTGTATTATAGTGTGTTGTTGTTTGTAGCATGGGAATTCTAAAGTTTGAATTAGCATCTAACTGGAATTTATAGGGTGTACTTTCTGGGGTGCGTAGGAAAGGTTTTCTGAGTTGTATAATTGTTGCTCAATAAAGTGTGGAGGCAGTTTCCCTATGAAGTATATGAATGGGAATTTGAGGTGTGTAGAAAAAGCTCTTGGTATTAGTAGGGAGACATTATATAGACATATAGGGAAGTGAGTTTGAGGTGTGAAGGAAAGATTCTCTGAGGTGTTGAGTAGGTTCTTATTTTTGTGTAGGGTGGGCTCTCTTACATGTAGGGAGAGCCCTCTGAATGGGGTAGAAGGGCTTTATGAGGTTTGTAGGAAGGCTTATTGATGACAGTGTAAGTGTTCACTTAAGTGAATAAAAGGGCTATTTGCAGTGTATAGGAAATGTCTCTGTGGTGAGTCAAAAGTTTTCTCTGAGGTATGTATTGCAGGCTCTCTGAGGTAAGTAGAAAGGTTCTCTAAGGTGTTTAGAGAAGACTTGCTAAGAAGTATAGTTGCTAGGGTTTGTGAAGTACTAGTTTGTACTTACTCAAATATGTAGTTATGTCTCTCTGAGGTGTGGAGAGAATGATGTAAGGGGGCACTCTTTTAAAGGATATTATCACAGCTTGATCAACATCAAATTCAATGAGTCACAAATATGAGACACAAATATAAACACAGACAGGCAAAAACTTCTGAGGGTCTGGTGCTATCTAAATGGGAATCTGAGTGGAGGACTAGACTCTACTCACTTCCAATGGTCTGTCCTGTTTCACCTCTGGTCTTCTTGGGATATACCACCAGATTTGTTGGTCCCAACATTCATACAGTGCTTCCAATCTTGGGAAAGTTCCCTGCTAGGAACTTTCCTGAGAAATAATCATCCAAAGATGAGAAGACAACAAGAACTCATGGCTCTGGACTTGCTGTCTCAACAGAAGCGAGCAGAATGGGACTTTATCTGGAATGTGGGTGCCTAGTTACTAGGTTTCCAAGTTCCGTGTGTTCTACTTCCAAGGAAGTGAGGTCACTTCCCTGGGGACTCCATACCCATAGCCCTTTCTCACACAAGATGGTTCTAATGGCCCACTGATATGCAGGTTTCTCCCAACTTCCCTTGACATATACACAAGTGGACATGGTTACACTAACACACCTTGAATCTGGTCCCCAGACTGCATCAGGTGTAGCCAACTCACCTTGTATGGAGAGACAGTTTGAATAAGACCCATTTCCTCCTTATGGTCATGTGGGTGGTCCTGAAGAAGTGATTATGCCTTACAAGACCTGGTCACTTTTGCCATTTATTCCCCAGTACTATTCTAGTATATGGTTTTGAAGCTGTCATCAGGTGTATAAGGTCATTTATATGTGTACCCCTTGGGAACCCTAATATTTGAGCAAGTGTCTGTAATGCACCAATATGCAGAAAACACAAAACAGAAAGGAGAGGGAAAAGTGATGACATACAACTCTACCATGATGTGAGTCAAACAGTGAAAGAGGGGAAATCAACTTCTACCTTGTCCTTGTTTCCACTCTGCCCCACTGGAAGTTAGCAATGACTGACTTTCAGAGATAAACTCCCTGACCAATACACTTTCCAATGCTTTCTGTGAAATTTAAAATTATTTCAATGTTTTTTCTCATTGTATGATACAATACAAGGTTAAAGTACAAGGGATCACTGGCACCAGAGAATTCTGTTGTCCAAAACCTGTAGTTTTCCCCTCTAAGTGAATCCACATCAGCATCTGGTTTCAAAGAAAAATAAATCAGCAAGAGCCATGGTATTTCACTTCCAAGATGTAGTCATCAGAAGTCTCATTTCTTTGTCTCCATAGTCCCATAGCAGTGGCATTCCTATATTTCCAGAGATTTTTTGGAAAAGATTGTGTGGCAGCAGGCAAAGTTCCAAGGACCCTATTAAATAGCAAGGAACTGGCATTCTGTTTCCATTTCTAAGTGCCTCACATAGATAGAAATATTTTGGTTATAAAATTCATGAATGCAATTTTTATCAAGAAGAAATGATGTTGTGAAATTGCCAAAACTTTGTTCAATACCATGGTCATAATCATGGGAGTGGAATTCCCTTTCTCTATTTCTTTATGGAACATCTGCACTGCTTCTTTCAAGGTCACAGCAGGTCACTTCTTTTTGTGTGTGTTGTTGAAGACAGTTTATTTCTATTCCTCTAACTAAAATTTGGAAAGAAGACCCAGTAGAAGAACAAAGAACCAACTGAGAAGTCAATATTTATTCAACAGCTAAGGTTACTGGAGCAGAGAGAAGGACTGACAATTCAGTTTTGAAAAATGGAAAAGGACAAGGTAACCACTCTCTTCAGGGGATAGTCATTAATCTAATGCAGGTTTTCTGAGTGCCCTGCCCACTTTTGATTGAACACAAGAAGCTGATCTCCTTCTCTATATTGAGGAAGATCAAAAATTAGCAAACCAACTGAAAGACTTAGAACTATCTTGCTTGTGCACACAGAACTAATTGACTTCTCATTACCATGCCACAAAAGTGAGAGTCTGATGATAGGCCACTGGCTTTGAAAGACTTGAATATCAATACTCTCACCCCTGTTGAGGGCTCCCAGGATAGGGTATTGCTGAATGCTTCTGTGTTCCTTGAAATTTACTGGGGAAAAAATGGGGTGAATTGCCACAAGGAAGTCTTGCAACTTTGAATGATGCTGAGTTTGATAAGCCCTGAGGCACCAGTGAATTTGAAAAAAGGAAATAGTCCCTGTTTTTTAAGCTGCTAAAAATCAAAGTCATGGCAAATTCTCCCCTCTTATCTCCTGCTCCTGTAGGTATTCGTCTTATGACATTATGGCATTATGTGATAACATTTTCTATCCACTAAGTTTCTTTAGGAAGGAGAAAGAGCCTTGTATGAGCTTTGGCAGTCCTGTTAGGACCATGAAAAGAGCAGAAGTTTAGTTAATTTTCAAGTCACTGTAAAAAGCCTTTAAGCTAACAAGGTCAGCTAGTGATAATTTGTCTTCATTGACAATTCTTGGAAAATGCCTAAAAATTGATTTCCTGGGATCGTTGCTTAATTCTCCAAAACAGGAGAAAAAAAAATCCCAGAAAAGGGGTGATGAATCCTGGGTTCAGAGGGGTTTGATTCCACAGAAAAGAGATTCACTGTATTAACAAAGAATTCCCATGAACAAGTATATCAATAAGGCCTACCTGAGTATTATTCCCTTGTCTCTAATACAACTTTATACCAATATCCTCAACATGGTTCTGTACCCAGTTGTCCCAGTCCTGACTTTCACACTCTGAAGCACAGTATCACCAGATCCAAACAGTGAGGCACCCAGCTCTGATGGCTGTACTCTTCCCTTTCTAAGAAGGGCATCCAAGACAAAGGTGTAGTGCACCAAACTCTCAATAGAAAAATCACAAGAATATGCATTCTTTTTAAATTATGATTTTTCTGACAGCTAGACCAATGTAGACAAAATAAAAATTTTAAAGTGATATATTATGACCACAGCTTCCCTACTGAAACCCAAATTAGGCAAATGCCATGTGATTAAAGGCACAGTTTGAAGCCCAGAATAATCAATGTCAGTGTGAGATGGAGACACCCTGGTAACACAGACCACAGACTTTGCCCTCTGGTCTTGTGTTAGCAAGGAGCAGCAAGATAGTGCAGACTATGGTCCTCATATGTGCAGCTGTATACTCAGGGTTTGGTGATCCTGACAAAGAGATCATGGAACTTAGAGGCCACCTGTTTTGTCTCATGTACAAGACTGCAACTCACATCTGAAGGGTCAAATGCCAGGCGGCATGAAGCCCTGTGTATGACTGAGGGATCTTTCATTGCATTTGCATTATTGGTGACATGTTCCTCCCAGAGAATTGGGACAAAGATCATGCTTTTTATGTTTCTTGGTCAGCTGCCTTCTGAACTCTTTCACTTACTGGGCATGGTTTGTTTCTAATGGAGCCTGTTGAGAACTTGCATCCTGGTTCCAATTAGTGCTCTGTCTTACCTCTCTGCTTGATGCCAGTGAAGTTAATGAAGAGCAGCTGTAGTCATGAGAATTCTATAATAGTATGGATTTTATAATAGGACTAAACTCCACAGGACAACTAGTATATCACTTTTGGATGGTGTAGTATTGGTATTACTATTAATAAGTAAGGACAGATATTGCATTATCTTGAGGTGTTTTATTATGATATTACTTTGGCAAAATAGACTACATAACAGCTATTATATTTGTTATGGATGTTATTGTACACTTCTATCAATACTCAAGGTCTATAGAAGCTATTATGCTAATATTAAATGTTATACTGTGGAAAATGTAATAGTATTAAAACTTCAGGGTCATTATTATATTAGTTGTACTTCCTGTAGTATGAATATTACATCAATTTTAAAAGGCAACTATCATATCATATGGATATGTCATAGTATGGATATCATATTAGTATTAAAAGTCACAAATAAATCTTCAGGTCATTCTTAGAATCTCAAGTATGCATATCTTAGGATTAAAATCAACATGGTGGTTAATACATTAATTTTAATGATAACTCATAAAAATTATTTAATGTCAAAAATGCAGATATTTTATTAGCATAAAGTTGTATAATATAAATATGCTAATGTTAAATGCTACAGAACACCTGTTTACTAGTTTTAGATGTTATATCAAGGATATAAAGTGAATATTAAAATCCACAAGTAAGTTATTATATTGGTTTCAGGGTTTATAAAAAAGATGGCATAAAGTAATATTAAAGGCTAGAGGACATATATTTCATTGGTTTTGTAGGTGATAATATAGATGTCATATTAGTTTTTCAAGGTAGAGGGGAGCTAGTATATTCATTTTAGATGTTTGGCTATGAATAACACATTAGATTTAGAGGCCACAGCACAGCTTCTATATTCATATTTGATACTCTAGTATGGATTTTATATTAGTATTTGAGTACTCTGAATGGCTGTGTCATCCATTTCTGATGTTGTAATATCAGACAAATTATATTATTATTAAAGGACAAAACAGCTCTTGTATAGTTTTACATGCTATTGTATGCATATACTGTTGAAAAAAGGACAAGGAACAGCCATAATAGGAATATTGTATGATTATTGAAGTTTAGAGGGGAGCTATTATATGTGTTTTAGATGGTCACTATGTATATTATAATCATCTTTATGGTCCCAGGGAATGTACTATATTAGTTTAATGTGCAGTAGTAAGAATATTTCCTTAGCAATAAAGACCACATGGTAGCTATTAACTTTAGAGGGTACAACAAGTTTATCACTTTCATATTAAGGGACCAAGTCAAGCAGCTATTTTGTTAGGTTTAGATTTTATAGAATGGAAAGCATGTTAGTATGAACAGCCAGAGACTAATGATTACAGCAGTTTTAATGCTATAGTATGAACATAAGTATAGAAAGAACAAGGAATAGTTTATAAAAATAAGATAATTCTTTTTTAAATTTAATTTTATTTATTTATTTTTATGTGTTACTCAGGATTGAACCCAGTGACTCACTTGTGCTAGGCAAGTGCTCTAACAGTAAACCACAAACCCAGCACCAATGATCAGTTTTTATATGAGTTTAAGAGGCCACATATTCCATATTACATGAATTTGAAAGGACTCAGGGAAACTATTAATGTGGCATGTAAAATTATTGATAATATGTTGGCACTAAAAGCCAAAGGACAGCTACTATATTAGTTATAAATTCTAATGTATAAATATTATGCTGATACTGAAGGACACAGTGCATACTAAGGATATTATGTGAGTATAAGCAGTCACATTAAGGGTGTTAGTGTCTTCAGTCACAGTGAGTGTATTATGTGAGTGTCAGCTTCCACAGTAAGGATATTATGTTAGTGTCAGTGGTCAAGTGTAAACATTATATGAGTGTCAGAGGTCAGAGTGAGGGTATTTATGTGAGATTCTTGTGTCAGAGTTATGATATCATGTGAATGTAAGTGGTCAAATTAAGTAGGTATTAGATTTTGTTTTCATGAATATTCATGTTTGGAAAAGCTTGATACAATGATCTTAATCACATAAAATGTGATGTTGGGTATGTATACTCATGACCTCAAAGCCATGTCCAAGTAAGCTGCTTGCAAATTAATAAGTTTGTTCTTTGCTTGTACTTTTACTTTTCTGTAATTTACATGTTAATCTTTTAAAAAATGGTGTTTTTAAAAATGTGGTCAAGTGAGGATTGTATATGAATGTGAGATTCCACAGGGCAAATACTTTGTGAGAATTTTAGACCACAGTAAAGATATTATGTGAGTATTAGAGGTCAAGGGAGAATATTATGTAAAAGGGACCAGAATGAGGATAAGTAAATACCATAGACCACATAAGGATATTCTGTGTCAGTGGCTATAGTGAGGTAATTCCCAGAATGTCAGAGGCATCATGAAGGTATTACATGAGTGCTGGTAGGCAGATTAAAGATATTATGTAAATGTGAGCTGCCAGAGTGAAGATATTATGTTTCAGAGGCCAGAGTGAGGGTAATATCTGGATTTCAGTGGCTACAGTGAGGACAGTTTGTCAAGGTTAGTGGTCAGAGTGAGAATATTATGTGAGAATCTGAGGCCTAATCAGGATATTATATGAAGGTCAGAGGCCAGATAAGGACTTTATTTGAGTGTCAGATGTTATAGTGAGGGTGTAATGTGAGTTTAAGAGGTCACATGGAGGATATTTTATGTGTGTCAGAGACCAGAGGAAGAGTCAGATGTTACAATATGGACATTATGTGCATGTAATTATTCATAGTGAGCATATTATGTGAATTTCAGAATCCAAAGTGAGGGTATTATGTGAGTGTGAAAGATCATATGATATTATGTGAGTTTCAGAGGTCACAGTGAAGATATTATGTGAAAGTCAGAGGCCACATTGAGGTTTATATGTGAGTGTCAGTGGCCACAATCAGGGTTTTATGTGAGTATCAAGATAATGAGGGAATTTTTAAGTCAGATCAAGGGAAGATATTATGTGATTGTCATGGCAACAGTGAGTGTATTATATAAGTATCAGAGGACACAGGATATTATGTGAGAGTCAAAGACCATAGTAAGGATATTGTGTGTCAGAAGGCACAGTGAGGATTTTATGTAAATATTTGAGGCCACTCTGGTGACATTATATCAGTGTCAGAGGCCAGACTATGTTTATTGAATGTCAGAGGCCTCAGAGAAGTTACTCAATGAGTGACAGTGGTTACAGTGGTCGCATTGAGAATATTATGTGTCAGTGGTAAGAGTGATGATATTATGTGAGTGTCAGAGGCTACAGTGAGGGAATTATGTGAGTCTTATTGGCCACAGTGGGTATTATATTAATATCAGAGGTCACATTGACGATATTTTGTGAATGTCAAAGGTTTAATTGTGTATATTTTGTAAGTGTCAGAGGCCACAGAGATGGTATTATATGAGTGTCAGAACCAAATGAGGATATTATGTGAGTGGCAACTGTCCCAGAAAGGATATTATATGAATGTCAGAGGCTACAGTTGGGATATACTGTCAATCACAGGGAGAATACTGTGGAAATTATGTGGGTGTCAGTGGCTACAGTGAGAATATTTTGTCACATCAGGGGCCAGCATGAGGATATTATGAGTGTCCCAAATCACAGTGACTGTCTTGGACAATAGTGAGTGTATTATGTGAGTGTCTGAGGTGACAATTATAGTATGTGAGTGTATAAGGCCACATTGAAGGTATTTGATGAGTATTAGAGGCCACATTGAGGGTGTTACATGAGTATAAAGGTAATAGTGATGGCATTTTGTGAGTTTCAGATGCCAAGTGCGGATATTATTTGAATATCAGGGGCAAAAGTGAGTATATTAAGTGAGTGACAGAGGTCACAGTTAGAATATTATGTGATTGTCAGAAGCCAGATTGAATTTATTATATGAATATCAGAGATCAAATGTGGATATTATATAATTATGCAAGCATGATGTGAGTGTCTCAGGTCACAAAAAGATACTATGTGTATGACAAGTAACCTTGAATATAGTATATGTATAAGAGGCCAATCTGTGGGTATTATGTGAGTATCACAGGTTAGAATAAGGATACTATGTCAGTATCAGAGATCAAAATGATGACATTATGAGTGTAAGAATTCACAGAGAGGATATCGTATCAGTTTCAGACATCACAATGAGGGTATTTTGTCAATATCAGAGGTCAAAGTGAGGATATTTTATGTGTGTCAGAGGACCCAGTGATATTTATGTGACTTTCAAAGGACACAGTGTGATATTTTGTGAGTGACAGAGACCAGAGTGGTAGTAGTCTGTGTCTGAGGTCAAAATGTGTGTATTATGTGATTGTCAGAGACCAGAATTGGGGATTTATGTGAGTGTCAGAGGGTACATTGAGGGCATTATGTGAGGGACAGAGGTCACTTTATAGTTATTATGTGTCAGAGGTAGCATTATTGATATTAAGTGTTAGAGGCCAATAAAGAATATAATGTCTGTGTCAGAGGTCAAATTGAGTGCATGAGTGTCTGAGATCACAGTGAGGTTATTATTTGAGTGTCAGTGGTCAAAGTAAGAATATTACATTAGTGTCAGAGGCCAAGTGAGAATATTTTGTGAATATTATAATCCAAAGTGAGGGTATTACATAAGTAACCGAGGTCCCAGTGAGGTTATATTGTGATTATAAGAGGTGACAGTGAGGACATTATGTGAGTGTCAGAGGTTATGTGAGGATATTACATGACTATCAGACTCAGAGTGAGGATATCACATATCAAGTGAGGAAATTAGGTGAGTTCCAGAGGCACCAGTGAAGAAAAATGAAAGTATCCAAAGTCATTTCAGAAAATAATGAGTGTCAAAGATCACAGTGAGGACATAATGTGAGTATGAGTGGCCACAGAGGTATTATGTCAGTTTCTAAATAAGAACAATGAGAGTATTATTTGAGTGTCACAGGGCTCAGAAGGGGAGCTATGTGAGAGCCAGAAGACACATTGAGGGTATTATGTGAGTGACTCAGGCCATGTAAGGATATTATGTGTGTGAGAGAGGTCACACTGAGATTATTATGTGAGTAACAGAGGTCACACTGAGGATATTATTTCAGAGTTAGAGGCCAAAGGAGGGTATTATGTGTCTGTCAGAGACCACTGTGAGTATATTTTATGAGTGTCAGAGACCACATAAGGGTAATAAGTAAGTGATAGAAGTCACAGTGAGGGTAATATGTGAGTATGAGATGTTAGTTGAGGGTATTATGTCAGTGATAGAGGTCAATGGAGGACATTTGTGTCAGAGGTCAGAGTGAGGGTATAATGTGTCAAATGTCACAGTCAGGGTATGATATCACTGTCAAAGGGCAAGTGAGGATATTTTTGAATGTCACAAATGACAATGAGCTTATTTTGGGAGTGTGAGATGTCAGAGTGAAGATATCATTGAGTGTCATAAGTCAAGACAGGTTAATTTGTGACTATCAGAGTCACAGTGAAGATATTCTTTGAGTGTCACATGCCATAGGGAGATAAAATAAGTATCATAGGAAGCAATAATTATATTATGTCAGTGTCAGTGGTCACAGTAAGGTTGTTTTGTCACTCTTAGGGTTTTATGTGAGTTTCAGAAGCCACTATGAGGAGATATGTGTATCAGAGAAAAAAGTGAGGTTATTATGTCAGTTTTAGTGGCCAGAGTAAAAGTATCATGATTGTACCTGAAGTCACACTGAAGGTATTTTTTGAGTGACAGAGATCACAAAAAAGTATATGTTTTCAGTGTCAGAGGTCACAATGGTGATATTATGTGAGTGTAAGAAGCCATCTTGATGGTATAATGTGAGCTTCAGGGGTCACCGTGTAGATATTTGATGAGCATCAGTGGTAAAATAGAGGTTACTACCTGAATGTCAGAGGTCACAGTGAGGTATTATGTGAATGAGAGGGCAAACTGAGGAAAATATTTGAGAGTCAAAAACCAAAGTGAAGGTGTTATGTGAGTGTCAGGGGCCATTTTGAGGGAATTATGTGAGAGTCAGAAGTCACAGAAAGGATATTATATCTCAATCAGAGGTCATGGTGAGGATATAATGTGAGAGTCATAAGTCATGATGAGGGTATTATGTAAGCATCACAGGCCACAGAGAGTGTACCATGTGAGTGTCAGTGGTCACACTTAGGATATAATCTGAGGCCACACTCAAGGTATTAAGTCAGTGTCAAAGTTCACAGTAAGGGTATTTTCTGAGTGTGAGAATTCACAGTGTGGGTAATATATGAGTATCAGAAGTCACACAGAGTGTTATGTGAGTGACACAGGAAAAGTGAGGATATTGTGTGTAAGAAGATAAAATGAGAAAATATTTTCAACATCAGGGGCTATATTGTGGGTATTTTATGACTGTAACAGGTTATGATGAGGGTATTTTGTTAAGAGTCACAGGCCAAGTGAGGACATTGTTTAAATGTCAGACGACACATGGAAGTTATCATATAAACATCAGAGACAAAGTGAGTATATAATGTCTGTCACAGGCAACAGTGAGGGTACTATGTGAGTATCAGAAGGGAGGCCAAATTGAGAATATTATTTGAGTGTCTGTGGTCATATTCATATTAAATGGATGTAAGAGGACAAAATGGGATATTATGTCAGTGTCATGGGACACAGTGAGAATAGTAAATGAGTGTTCAGTGTCACAGTGGGTACATTATGTTAGTTTAAGAGGTCATGCTAAAATATTATGTAGTGTCAGAGTCCAGTGAGTTATTTTAATAGTGTCAAGGGCCACTGTTATGCTATTATGTGAGTGTCAGAGACCAGAGTGAGGGATTTATGTGAGTGTTAGAAGCCACAGTGAGGGTTTCATTGCAGTCTCAGTTGTCCCAGGTAAGTTATTATGTGTCAGTGGGTGCTGTGAGTGTATTATGTTCATGTATGAGGTCACTCTGAGATAATTATATGATAATCAGAAGCCATAGTGAGGATATGATGTCAATTAGAGGACACATTGAGGGTATCAGGCTTGTTTCTCAGGTCATACTAAAGAAATAATATGAGTGAGACATGTCACTGTGATGGTATTGTCAGTGTCAGTGGTCACAATGAGGGTGTTATGTGAATGTCAGAGAACAAATTAGGGTATTATGTGAGTTTCAATTGCCAAGTGAAGATATTATGTGAATGGCATAGGATAAAATGAGGGTATTATGTGAGTGTCAGTGGCCATAGGAGACTACATTATGTTTGAGATCATACTGACTATCCTGTGTTCATGTCAGAGGCCAGAGTGAGGATATTTTGTGGGTGACAGAGGCCAAGTAATAATAATATATGAGTGCCTGAGGACATAGTGAGAATTTTTTTGGTGTGATCAGAGTCCACAGTAAGGGTATTATGTGAGTGACACAAGAACAGTAAGGATATTATGTCATTATCAGAGGACCAGAGAGGATATTATGCAAATGCCAGAGGCCACATGAAGGTATTGTGGGAGTGTTTGAGTCACAGTGAGTAAATTATATAATGTCAGAGGTTCGGTGAAAATATTGTGAGATTGCTAATTGAGGATATTTTGTAATTTTCAGAGGGCAGAATGAAGGTATTCTGTGATGGACAATAGGCATAGTGAAGGTATTAGGTGAGTGTCAGAAGCCCCAATGAGAATATTCTGAGTGTCAGAGGCCACATTTTTGGTATTATGTGTCAGAGAGTATATGCAGGTGTTATATTAATATCTGGGGTTACAGTGAGGGTATTATATGAGTGTGAGAAATCACAGTGAGTGCATGTTTGAGGCTCAGAGGTCACATTAAGGTATTTTATAAGTGACAATGGTTAAACTTAGGGTACTATTTGAGTGCCTGAGTTCACACTGAGGGTATTATGTGAGTGTGGTCATACTGAGGTAATTATGTGTCAGAAGTCACAGAGTATAATATGTGAGGATCAGAGGTCACAGTGAGAATATTATGTCAGTGTCACAGGCCAAGTTGCTGAGGGGGTTCAGGTAGCAGGGAGAGAGAGGATATTTTGTGTTTTATAGGTCACATTGTTGGTTTTATATCAGAAGTTCCAGTATGGTAATATGTGAGTGTCAGAGATAACACTGAGCAAATTGTATGAGAGTCAGAGACCACAGTGATTGTGTTATGTGAGTATAAAATTCAGAATGATATGTCAGTGTCAGACACCAAGTGAGGATTTTATATCAGTGTCATAGGCCACATTTAAGGTATTATGTAAGATTCAAAGACCTCGCTGAGTAAAATATGTGTGTAGGAAGCCACAATTTTGGTATTATGTGAGTGTCTGAGATCACATTTGGGCTATAATGTGTCAG
The DNA here is from genome assembly GCF_902686445.1 of Sciurus carolinensis. Taxonomy (NCBI): domain Eukaryota; kingdom Metazoa; phylum Chordata; class Mammalia; order Rodentia; family Sciuridae; genus Sciurus; species Sciurus carolinensis. The sequence continues at coordinate 730,751 of NW_025920182.1, forward strand.
TGTCATAGGCTACAAAGGCAACTGATTTTATATCAGTGTCATAGGCCACATTTAAGGTATTACATAAGATTCAAAGACCTCACTGAGTATGATATGTGTGTAGGAAGCCACAATTTTGGTATTATGTGTGTCTGAGGTCACAACAGGGATATAATGTGTCAGTGGTAACAATGAAGGAATTATGTAAGTGTCAGAGACCGATTGAGAACATTCTGTGTCAGAGGTCACAGTATGGTATTATATTAGTGTTTTATGTCACACTGAGTATATTATGTGAGGAACTCATGTGGCAATGAGTGTAATATGTGAAAGACATTTTGTAAATGAGAAGATATTTTTTAAATGTCAGAGGTCAGAGTTAGGAAAAATTTTCAATTTCAGGGGCTATTCTGAATAAATATATGAATATATGGGAACATTATAAGTATATTTGAGAGCATCAGATGCCATAGTGAGTATACTTTGTCAGTGGCAAGGACCATAGTGATATTACGTGACTGACAAGATCACAGTGATAATATTATATGAATGTCAACATAAGAATGGGGATATTTTGTGAGAGTCAGAGGCCAAGTGAGGATATTATGTGAATGTCAAAAGCCACAGTAGGATATTATGTGAATGTCAGATGTCACATTGAGCAAAATATGTGAGAGTGAGAGGCCACAGTGAGGGTATTAGTTGAGTGTCAGAAGTTAGTGAAAATACTGTGTGTGAAAGGCCAAGGTGAGGGTGTTATGTGAGCGTCAGAGGACAAGTAAGGATATTATATGAATGTCAGAGTCCAGAGAAATGTAGCATATCAGTTCAAGAGGCCACAGTGAGGGTATTATGTGAGTGTAACAGACTATAATGAGGGCAATATGTGAGTAAACCAGGCCATGTCAGGATATTATGTGACTGTCACAGGTCACATTGTTCCATTTTTGAAATTGAAAAAAATGTTTATCTTGGAAGATTTACTAGGAAGTTTAAGGCACATACCCAGGATTTCATGGATGCCCAATACACAGCTGTATTGCCCATCATGATGAGAAAAATGGATGTGGGGTTAGAAGAGGGAAGGGAGTCACGAGGTGCAAGAGAAAATGCAACATGTTGGAACCAGAAGTCCCACATTCCCCCATGTAGTGTAAGCTAATGGTTGCCAGACCTGGTCCTCAGGTCTTGATATGAGAAATGGGCCACTTTCCTAACTTATACCATTTTCTGAAAGACCATTTCCTGAAATACCATTTCCCTGGTCAAGCCAAACTTAGACTGATAACAAATATGCCCAAATTCCTCCCAGCCATGGCCTGCCATGTCCCTCTGGGAGTCACAACTTGAGGCCAGTACACTCTTGACTAATTGAGGTTTAATTTTGCAGCCATTCCTTCTGTGCACATTGAACTAGGTGCTGAGTTGAAGGCTGGCACAGACTCGGGCATGTCTGACATGGCCCACATTCTCCTAGGATTTTCTAATCAGTGCAGGTATCAGACTTAACAAGAAGTAATTACAGTAAGGGGACCAGGACTCTAGTTTCATCCTACTTGTAACAAGCAGCATATCAACATATGATCTTCAACAGTGTTGATGAGGGAACTTCCTTGTGGAGTCCTGCTGAGGGGGTTCAGGCAGCAGGGAGAGAGAGAAAAAGATTCAGAGAACTGCAGCAGTGACTGACAACATAGTCTAGCACCCTTGTTTTCCCTTACAATGCTAGAGGACCGGCCAGAAGCCAAATGATCACTTGTGAATATTCACCCTGGATGGTAAAATCCCTGAGGTCAGGGTCAGGGCTCCATGTCTAGACAACATTGACACATTCAGTCTCATGGGAATGTTCATTTCAATTCTGAATATTTAGGGGAAAACCCTCAAGATGACGTGGATTCTGCAATATCCAGTGCCATTATTAGCATGGCACCTTCCATGGGGCAAGACATGTTAGGCACATGTAGATAAGCTTCCTAACATTAGTTCCCAGTGGCAGCTGTGTAGGGTTTGCAGGAGACAGTTGGGTGTCCCAAGCAGCTCTGAGATTATAAGTGGGGACAGTGAGTCTAATTAGGTCACATATCTCTATATTTCTGTACACCACCCCACAAGTTTACTAGCAGCACTATAGTTGAATATGTTTGAGACCTTTTCCACAGCAAGTACATCATCAGATGGCACAGTAGTAATCTCATCATACATGCAATTTTGTATATTTTTTTATATTTGAGTATTTTCTGAGTTACATAAACCACCATATATTTAACTCTCATTCTTAAATCGGTGTAAGAGTTGTGGAACAATGTAACAATTGATTCAGCCATATTGCTCCTCTTGAATATTTAGGTTCCTCTAGTTTTGAGTTAGTATGAAAATAAACTGTAAAATTTAAGATGTTACCCAAAATAGTAAAACCAGAGTAAGTGTAAAATATTTTTGATTGGGGAAGAAATTCTGTTGTCTCCCAACACTTTCCAACATGACTTGATTCATTGGCACAAGCTCCACCTTTGAATGGTACAGACCTTTCCCCCATTAGACTGTTTGTGTCATTTGCCCCTACTCAGATCTGTTCCTGGGGCACTTGTGCTGAATCTTGGGTAGTGGGAAGCAGCCTCCCCTCTTAGTTATCCCCCACCAATATTGGGAGAGGACCTAGATGTAGCCAGACTGAAGCACATTTGTAAAATAGGGCTGAGCAACAGGGATTAGAGTGGCTGCCTGTGAGAGGAAAGGGCACAGGCCACCGCCTGACTTCTGAAAGACACAATGATTCCATAGTATTTTCTGAGAAAGATGAAATTTAGTCCATGTTCAGCATCTGGTTTAAGTGGTCACATAAAGACTTTCCCATTCACAGGATGGAAAGTCTTGGAGTCTTCAGGAGGAGAGTGGGGTGGGTATTTTTATATGTTTTTTCTTTTTTTATTGTAAACAAATGGGATACATGTTGTCTCTCTGTACATGGAGTAAAGGCATACCATTTGTGTAATCATAAATTTACAAAGGATAATGTTGTTTGATTCATTCTGTTATTTTTTCTTTCCCCCACCCCTCCCACACTTTTCCCTTTATACAGTCCTTCCTTCCTCCATTCTTGCCCCCCCCAACCCTAACCCTAACCCTAATACTAACCCTTCCCACCCCCCATTATGTCATCATCTGCTTATCAACGAGATTGTTTGTCCTTTGTTTTTTTGAGATTGGCTTATCTCACTTAGCATGATATTCTCCAATTTCATCCATTTGCCTGCAAATGCCATAATTTTATCATTCCTTTATGAAAGAGTAATATTCCATTGTATATGTATACCACAGTTTCTTTATCCATTCATCAATTGAAGGACATCTAGGTTGGTTCCAACATCTGGCTATTGTGAATTGAGCAGCTATGAACATTGATGTGACTATCTCTATAGTATGCAGATTTTAGTCCTTTGGGTATAGGCCAAGGAGTGGGATAGCTGGGTCAAATGGTGGTTCCATTCCAAGCTTCCTGAGGAATCTCCATACTGCTTTCCAGAGTGGCTGTACTAATTTGCAACCCCACCAGCAATGTATGAGTGTACCTTTTTCCCCAAATCCTCCCCAATACCTAATGATGCTTGCGTTCTTGATAATTGCCATTGTAATTGGGGTGAGATGGAATCTTAGTGTAGTTTTGATTTGCATTTCTCTTATTACTAGAGATGCTGAACATTTTTTCATATATCTGTTGATTGCTTGTACACCTTCTTCTGTGAAGTGACTGTTCATTTCCTTAGCCCATTTGTATTCTTGGTGTAGAGTGTTTTGAGTTCTTTATATATTCTGGAATTTAGTGCTCTATCTGAAGTATGATTGACAAAGATATTCTCCCACTCTGTAGGCTCTCTCTTCACATTGCTGATAGTTTCCTTTGCTGAGAGAAAGCTTTTTAGTTTGAATCTATCCCAGTTGTTGATTCTTGCTTTTTTTTTTTTTCTTGTGCTATGGGAGTCCTGTTAAGAAAGTCTGATCCTAAGCTGACATGTTGAAGATTTGGACCTACTTTTTCTTCTATAAGATGAAGGGTCTGTGGTCTGATTCTGAAATCCTTGATCCATTTTGAGTTGAGTTTTGTGCAGGGTGAGAGATAGGGGTTTAATTTTATTATGTTGCATATTGATTTCCAGTTTTCCCAGCACCATTTGTTGAAGAGACTATCTTTCTCCATTGCATATTTTTGGCACCTTTGTCTAGCATGGGAAAATTGTATTTATTTGGGTTTGTGTTCATGTCCTCTATTCTGTACCATTCATCTACCTGTCTATTTTGGTATCAATACCATGCTGTTTTATTTATTATTTTATTTTTATTTATTTATTTTTTTTGCAGTGCTGGGGATTGAACCCAGGGCCTTATGCTTGCGAGGTGAGCACTCTACCATCTGAGCTATCTCCCCAACCCACACCATGCTGTTTTTGTTACTATTGCTTTGTAGTAGAGTTGAAGTTCTGGTATTGTGATATCCCCTGCTTCACTCTTTCTGCTAAGGATTGCTTTAGCTATTCTGGGTTTCTTATTCTTCCAGATAAATTTCATAATTGCTTGCTCCATTTCTGTAAAGTGCATCATTGGGATTTTAATTGGAATTGCATTGAATCTGTATAGCACTTTTGGTAGTATGGCCATTTTGACAATATTAATTCTGCCTATCCAAGAACATGGGAGATCTTTCCATCTTCTAAAATTTTCTTTAATTTCTTTCTTTAGTGTTCTGTATTTCTTATTGTAGAGGTCTTCCACCTCTTTTATTAGATTGATTCCCAAGTATTTTATTTTTTTTGAGGTTATTGTGAATGGGGCAGTTTTCCTAAGTTCTCTTTCTGAAGATTTACCACTTATGTATAAAAATGCATTGGATTTATTAGCATTGATCTTGTAACCTGCTACTTTACTGAATTCACTTATGAGTTCTAAAAGTTTTCTGGTGGAATTTTTGGGTTCCTCTAAATATATAATCATGTCATTATTGTTTCTAGATATTTTTAGGTGACCCAAGCCTGTGATTTCTATTTCTATATAATCATTAGAGTCTAGCAGACCATGTGGTTAATCTCCCAGGTGAGAGAATATCATTGTGACTTCATTGTCATATTACAGATGCTAGATTATTCTAGAGTGAAGGGTTAATATTCTGTCCTTGGAGCTAGAAGCCCAATGTAATTTGTGGTGGCTATATTTTAAGTTGAATAAATGACAAATATGTGCCAGGAGTCAAGGTACATTGATTCAATATAGCTGTGTCCCAGATGGTTGTGCAAGATGGGGAGACAAAGGCCCTTAGGGTTGGCTTGCTTCTCTGTACACTGAGGGCATTTTCTTGCATGCCCTCAAAGGCCCTTTTTTCCTTTGGTGGTTCCTCTTTTCTTCCATGGAGATTGGTCTCTGGCAGACATTTGAAAAGCAGATAGACAGTAGGAAAGTGGGAAAAGATATGACTGCTCAACCTCGTACTGCCCAACTTCTGTGGACACTGTGCAAACCTGGTTTCTTCTTCCTAGAGCACTTAAGAAGCAATTAATCACAGAAGAGTTAAATTGGGAGTTATGACATGACTCAATGGTCAGGAAAGAAGGTGCTGGAAAGAACCAAGACCCCTGAATTAGATCACATATAAAAGGGTATTTGGTTGGAAACTAAGGATGCAGTGACCAGAACCGGGAACCTGGTTTTGAAGTATGTGAACTTGACTACATTTTAGGTAGTATATATTTCTGGCCTCCTGGATGAGGGAAGTTGTGACTTTCCTCACCTTCCTCTCAGAGTGCAATGGAGATTTAAGGAGTTCCTGAATAACTGCATGTGGCAGAAGAACACAGGGGTCATTTGTGTTTTGGTGTGACCTCGTTACTCCAATTCTCCAAGCTGAGTCTGAAGACGCTGCCTCAGGTGAATAATTTTGAATGGTGCACATATGATTGGTAATTAGTTTAGTAGTTCTATGGGATTTTGAAGTCAATTTTTATTTGGGGCAAATGAGACTTATTTTTATTGAAATTTGCCATAAACCACTGAGGTTTTAACTACATTTTTATAAGTACAAGAAGCAAGGTGACTTAAGAAAAATAAGTAAACAAAAAATAACTCAAGTGGAAAAATTAAAAAGGCAATGTGAAAATAAATATGTGTGGAAAAAAGTAGAAAATGTGAGCAGACAGGAAGTCTTCCAAATTCAGCCTCAAACTGACTGGTGTGGGGCCTCCATGAGGTCTTTACCCTTTATGATTCCCCTATTTCTTCTCAAGGTCTATGATAATTTTTTGTACCTCAGGGAGACTATTAGTGAGCTAGTAGACCAAGAATGATTTAAAACACACCTTTGGAGACTGTATTTGTCTTTATTTTCTGGCTCTTCCACTTTCAAGGCCAGTTGCCTTGGGAAGGCAGTTTAACACACTCTGAGTGCTGATATCCTCATCTCTCAAGTGGGGATGTCTTGATACCTGGGTTCTTTGACAGAGCCATGAGCTGACATAGAGTCTTCCCAGCTCTGTAGCATAGTGAGCTTTCCTCTGAAGATCAGAGGGGAGTGTGGAAAGCAGTGGAAGAAAAAGGCATAGCAGTGATTGACATGGGGGTCTCTGATAACCTCATGGATATGGCATGCCTGGTGCCTAAGAATGCTTCTGTACAAGGGCACAGGATGCTGGACTGCTGCTGTGGCAATGCCCTCCATGAGAAGTCTCTGTGTAAGAGCCCTATAAAATCTGATCTTGATCTCAGGCTTCTAACTCCTGGGAAGGAAGAAATTTTTATGCTAGACAACAACAATATATCACTAGCTCCACTTCTCCTATGTCTGCCCACTTTAGAATAACTTTTAACAATGGACTTTCTTGAGAGCTACACAAAGCTCCTAACATTAAACTCTGCAACAGTGATTGCAACTGTGGAAAAGTTACTTAGCTGTCCTAGTTTCTGTGATTTTCCTGAATACAAAGAATAATGACTTCATAGTCATTAACCTGAAAATGAGACATTTATATATATATAAGTTCTTATATAGATATATAAGTTCTTAGATGTACATCTCCATCAAAAAGCAGAGTTCCACTTTATCCCAGTGTAATCTTCAAAATCTGTGTGAATCTTGATTTCCTAATCTCCTTTTGCCCCTCATTTGAACTGAAAGTTTAGCCACACTGGTCACAGCAGGGAAATCTTCCCAGAATGTTTTTATCTCTCTCCAGTGTCTTTTTTCCCCTCTTCCAGAAGTAACTCCTGACTTTTCCTGGGATTCTTACTCTGCATTTCACCCTATGTTGGATGAGGTGGAAGATGACCAAGTCTAAGAAATCAGAGCATGGAAACCCCCTGAAAAGGGAAACACAGAATGCCAAGTTGGCCTTAATTGGTCCAGACAGACTGTTTCAGAGGCCCTTAAATGGCTGGTAGGAGTTGAGCATAGAAAGCTTACTGCCATCTTACAGTTACTGAGTAGGTCAGAAAATGGGATGGATACTAAGACATGAAAAGACAAAAAAAAAAAAAAAGAAAAGAAAAGAAAAGAAAAAAGAAAAAAAGAAAAGAAAAAGAAAAAAAATACATCACTGAAACCAGCTGTGCCTGCAATCAGAACTTCCCCCAGGGTTATCAATTGTAAATGAAAACACTGCCCCACCTATGTCAGTTTGAGTTGATTTCCTTTCACTTGAAAGCAAGAGTGCTTTCTGGCCTACTGCTTTTCTCAATTCCCTTTCATTTGTAGTAATAAAGGGAATAGAGAATGGGAACAAGGAACAACAGAAGAAAAACTATCCAAAAAATCCAATTACCTAATTAATTAATAGTCAAGTGAACTAAACAGACACTTCTCAAAAGAATAAATACAAATGGAAAAAATATATATGGAAATATGCTCTTTATCATTATTAATTAGGGAATTGTAAATCAAAGTTACACTGATATTTGATCTCACATCAGTCAGAATGGCATTCATAAAGAAAACAAATAATAGATGCTGGAGAGGATATGGAGAAAAAGGAACACTTTTACACTATTGATGGGATTGAAAATTAGTATAACTATTATGGAAATCAGTATGGAGTCTCCTCAAAGACTAGACATGGAATGGCCATATGACCAGCTATACCACTCTTTTGTATTTATCTTGAAGAATTAAAGTCATCATATTACAGGGATCCATATATCCATATTTAAAGGGGCACAATTCACAATTTCTAAACTATGGTACTGGCCTAAGTGTCCATCAATTCATAAATGGATGAAGAAAATATGGTAGAGATACACAATTGATTTTTATTCAGTCATAAAGAAAAATGTAATTGTGTCATTTGCAGGAAAATGCATGGAACAAGAGACAACCATGTTAAGTGAAATAAGTCAAACTGAAAATGTTAAGGGTTACATGTCTCCCTAGGGAAGCTAGAGAGGAAAAAAAGGAAAACAAACCTGGGGGTGGATCTTCTAAAATCAAAGGGAGATCAGTAAAGGAAAGGAACCAAGGGGTGGAACCAAGTGAGGAGGGAGAGGGGAAGTGCTGGGTAATCATATTGTTTAAATAATATTGTTTGATTGAGTGCATGTACAAATATGTAACAAATCTGAGTATTATGTAAAACTATAATGCACTAATAAAAATGTGGGGAAAAGAAATTAAATCCATACAAGCCTTAAGAATTACCTGATTCTGGCCACGTTTTGGAGCACATCTTTCAAGTGTCCTAGAGACTTGCTTCTGCTTTCATATGCCCTTCCCTATGCAAAGAAGGTTAAAATTTACATTGTGCTAGTGGCTTGTATGAAGAAGAATATAATCCAGGACATATTAAATTCATTTATTTATCTTTAGATTTCAAAATAAAATATTTCTATGGGATGTAGACACTGTGCCTTTTGTGTCCAATTGATAAATGGACTATGAAAGTGTTTGCTATTTTTCTGTATTATATGTACATTTTCTGAGTAGGCATGTTTGTAAACAACTATTTGTTCTATTTTCAAGAAAATCTTATTTCAATAGCTCTACAATGCATATTAAGAACTATATCAACTGGGGCATCCATTATGTGGAGGAGAAAGACGGTCCTGGTGTTTAGCTCTATATTATACTTTCTCCATTTGAGTTTTCCCGAAGAGTTGGAAAAGTCAGAAAGCTTGACAATGTAGCTGAAGTAATATCCATGCAGAACTTGAGAAATCTTTAAAATAATTAGTGTTTACAGGACTGGTGACTACTGGGAAACTGATGCAGTACAAAGACCCACCTTGCAATCACCTATTCTTGCAATCAAATTAGAATGACTTCAGTCATGTCACTTAAAGTAACAGACATGAGTTTATTGAAGTGATAGTACAAAGGAAAGAGGACACTCTCAAGAGATTGAATTCTCTGAGAGAGGAGAGAGAAATGTTCCTCTCCTGCACTCTAGTTTTATCAGAAGATATCAGGGAAGTTTTATGAGAGCCCTGCCCAGGTTCACATTTTGACTTTTGAATGACAGCTGCATGACATAAGACTGTCATGTTCCCACTGGCAATGAAAAATCTAGGTCACCTTGGCCCATGCTGTTTCTAATTGGATTCTTATCCTTAAATTCTTAGAGATTATCTTTATCACCCTGAGTTTCAGGATCTGGTCTGTGGAAAGGATCACAAAAGTCTCCCTCTTCAGAGTAACTTGAGTCCCTCTTATCAACATTATTTCAGGCCTGCATTTTTCATGCAGAATATAGGTAATTTGCTGTAGAATGTGCCATAGCCCATCCACTTAGGCCAGACAGGGATGTAGGTAAATTTCTTCTTGGGAAAGAAAACATGAGGGAGTCATCACAGTGGGTAAACTTTATAGAATAACTCTCTTAATTAGAGTGGGGTTCTCACCACTCAAAGCTATCTGTCCCCTATTGATATGGAAAATCAGGATCAGGCCCCCTGGTGTTGAAGATTGAAAACTGAGTGAGCCAAGGCATGCAGAGAAAACAAGTTTTATTTAAAAGAAATAACAGAGAGTAGACTCCACAAGAGAGGAACTGGGACCCAGAACTGGTATTCCTGCTTGTGGGAATATTTTGCTTTTTGATAGACCCCCACCTCCTTTATTTCATGCGAATGTTCCCAAAGGCAGGAAAGGGTAAACTCAGGATATATTTACTTGTATTGGAACTTACTTGTGATTCTTCTAACCTGGAGGTATTAGCTATCAGTTGAGCTTGAGCTGGGAAGTGCTATCCAGAGGTTAGCTGTTAGCAACTCATTTTCGTTGAAAAACATTAAAAGTCTTGTGCTCCTCTCCTTTAGCAGTCCAGCCTAAGTCACATTATGGTTCAGGATGTGTTCCCAACAGTGTACCCCTGACCAGCATCTGTTTCATCAGAGAAATTGATAGCAATGCAGATTATCAGGTCACACCCCAAACCTGCAGTATCTGAGTCAGGGTGGCTCAGGAATCCTAATTTTCATGATCCCTTGAGGTGCACACTTGGGGTTAAATACTTATGCCTGGTTTTCATCTCTCCTGTAAAAACAGGATCTTTTTCACCACTTTGCAAAAAGACTCTTTATGATAACCTCACTCACTGATATACCCCCCATGCCCCAACCCCACCCTGCAGACAGGCATCCAGTATTGACCAGTTACAACCAAGGTGTACAGATACTGAGATACAAGGGGCTAGTCTCATGGTTCCTTAGTGCTCAGGAGTCCAGGGAATATTGTTCCAGTGTTCCCTTTAAGAACTTCAAACACAGCTAAGCCTATTAGTCACAACCCTATAAATGTTTTGACTATCACTTCTCCAGAGGTGAAAGCAAAAACCAATTTGTTGTTTAATAAGTTCTGGAAACCATGTCGCTGCTCTGTGAACACTATTGAGAGGACTAGTTTGGGAGGACCATGTCTTTTTATATGGAAGTTCCTGGGTCGTGGTGCACAGATCCCCACCATTGCCCCTCATGACCACTAGATAGTGGGCATGCACTTACCTGCCAGCACCTAGGGGCACTCCACAGTCAGTCTCCCTGCTTCTCTGGGTTCCATCACAGTCCCTGAAGTTACAGTGTGCTGAGGTTAACTGTAGAGATATGTCCAGGAAGTGATATGCATCCAGGAACTTTGACTAGAGGGAGCAATGGCCATGATACTGTGGCAGGAAAGTCCTGTAGAATTTTACAGTCTTCCTACCCATGCAAAATAAGCTGATTATCTTCCCACTATCCTGAGTTCTGAGAGGTGGCAGGGCTCTGGTCACAGGCCCTAATACCAATCAGGCAGAGGAGAAGTCATAAAGTGGTGACAGACCATTTTCTTCTCATAGTAAGTCTAATCTGCTTGTAAAGAGATAAAAGACCTGTATTTTTTGATGCTTTATAGTGTCCACTGGGAAGGTAACTGCGGAGGTGTTAAGAGAACTAGCATGTGAATCTTGGGTTCCAGTCAGCCTCCATTCCTGACTATGGAGGGCTTTTGTCTGCTTCTGTGCCTCTTCTGTGATCCAACTTTGCTGTCATAACAAGTGTGTGTGTGCAACAGAAATCATGCTTGCACACTTATCCTTCTCAGGTGCAGCTGCCTTCCTGTCCTCCCACCCCTGGCAGTCCTTTCTATTCCCTACATTAAGATGGAAGGGCCTAACAGAAAGTACAGGGTTGGATGCACCACCTGAGAAGCTTTGTAGGTTTGGCATTGCTGTAAGTGTACCTTGGGTTTGTGTTAATATGGTATGATAAGACTCATAGAAACAGATTTGACTCTCACAGATGACTACATTTTCCTACAAAGAGTTGTGCAGGGCTATGTGGGAAGTATTGAAGTGTTTTGGAAAATAATATTCCTATAACACAACTCCCCAAGAAAATGGAGGGACTGTGTGGCTTGGAAAGAGGGAGGGGAAATTGATCAAACATTAAACCTCTCCCAGTGCATTCTTTCCTAACAACAATGGGCCCTGGGGAAAAGGGGTGGAAACTGAATACTGGGTCCTAAATCTTGACATTTTCCCATGGCAAATTAGTCCTAAATGACAATGGACAATATTTGAATACTCGTTCCTCAGGATTCAGACTCTTATTCCCCCAGACAATGAGTTTCAGACTTTTACAACTACCCTCCTAAATTAAAGTTTTAACCTGTAAAACTAGCCCCTGATGATCAAAATTGCATGTACATGGTTTCCAATTACATCAATGTACCCTATAAAACCAAAATCTCATCTGCAGCTGATGGTCATTTTCCCATCTGGAAAATGAACTCCACAGTGCCCTAAGTCCATGAAGGAATAAAGTCTTCTCTGAATCCGCTGAGGTCTGCCTCTTGTCTTTGTGCTTATGGTAAGAACCCTTTATTTACAGTCTTCAGTTCTTCTTACTTTTGGTAGGACTTTCACAAGTGTACCTCTTAAGTTATATTAAAAGAATTGCTTTTCATTTGAGTTGTCCATGTAGGACTGCACAGACTTCTGTATTTGATGACCCTCTTCTTTGTAGAAGATGCACCATGAGCTAGCTTTCTGTTCTCTAGAGACCTCTTGATCTTCCTGATAGACGGATTAGGTGACTCAACATGATTTCAGATTCCTTAGAGGAGTCCCTCCTATCATTCTCTGGATACTCACTGATCTTTAAGGACAAGGGCCAAATATTGGCTGTTTTTACCTTGGTCCTTTTACTTCTTTGATTTTGGTCTCCAAGTTTTATGTTTTTAAACATCCAGCAAGGCACAAGTCTTAAGTAGGGAGTAACAGGTTATAACTTCAACATCTATAATTCTACAGTCATTTACCCCTTCTTTTTAATTGGGGTTGGTATTAGTAGTGGAATTATTACATCTGGTCTGTCCTCTGTATATAATTACCTATTACCTCAAATTAACTCGGTTGTTATATTAGAAGTTACACTTCTGTAAAGTACTAACACATAACAAATACAGCTTTTAAGGAAAATACAAAATGAAATTAACAATAACAAAAATGCATTCAGTTTGTATAATAGCTATGGTCCAAGAAACACAACTTTTTTTAATCTCAAATCTTACTTATTATATCTTCTAGTTATTTTGAGACAACAGTAGTCTACAAGAAAAATTGATCTATTTTTTGTTTTTGTTTTTTTTTATTGTAAACAAATGGGATACATGTTTTTTCTCTGTCTGTACATGGCGTAAAGGCATACCATTTGTGTAATCATAAATTTACATAGGGTAATGTTGTTTGATTCATTCTGCCATTTTTTCCCTTCCCCCCTCCCCTCCCACCCTTCCCCTCCATCTATACAGTCCTTCCTTCCTCCATTCCTGCCCTCTTCCCTAAACCCAACTATCGCGTTCCCTGCCCGCAGAGAAACACGAAACCGGATCGGGGCAAGTTCTTTATTTTCTGCTCTCTGTTACTTCTGGCTGGCCGGCGGCGGCCGCTCTTGCAAGCGCCTTACATTACATACAACAACCAATCAGCTTATAGATCATGAGGGGAAAGCATGGACAGTAATGGAGCATAATAGCGTGCATATAGCAAGCATGCAGTGTCCACGAGGACCCATGGCCAATCACATTAACTTCCTCAAATAACGCCACTTGTTGGACAGAGAATTAGTCTGCTGGAGGTACCTGGTTTTGTTCTCAGCACTTCCTTGGCACCTTGCCAGGCGCCATCTTGGCCACATCGCAGGGCTGGGGGTCCGCGGTACCCCGACAGCTCCCCCTTTTTTATTTATTAAAAGAATGCTGGCTTGGGATCGTGCCTGTCTTAGGCGGAGTGGTCAACCATCGTCCTTACCCGTCATCGGATAACTGCAGAGCATGCTACAGCTCCTGTCTTAGGTCGGTACGAGGTTACCTCCTTCCTTACCCGTCATTGACTACCGATCCAGCATGCTCAGCCAGACTTGAGGAGAGCTGCCAGCCTCTAAGGCCATCATGGCTTGATGGAAAATGATGCGATCTCTGGCATGAACTTGGCGTATACGCATGATAAAGCGTGTGAGGAAGATAATTGCAATGATCATTAACACACACAATGCTCCCATTCCTGCCCATTGCTTTACAAAACTGAAGGAAGAGGATAACCAATTTTGCATTTCAGATATAGGGGCTACATTAACTCTAGTAGAATTAAGGCTAACAATTTGTGATCTAAGAATGACAGTAAGATTATCAAATTTATATGACCAATTGGCACGTAGCTGAGTAGATATGATTTTAGACAAATTTGCTGCATAACTAAGATTATGATAAGCTATAGGTGTAACGCACAGTCCCGGCAGATGATAAATACACCCCACGCTTAACAGTTCCTGTAAAAGGTCCATATGTTCTTGAAGTAAGTCCACACGCTGGTTCACCAAAAGTAGTCCTGCTTTTAGGTGTTGATCCACTGTTTGTTGAGTAGACAGAGCAGTAGCTGTCTGCTGGACCACCTCATTAAGCTTAGTTGCTGACTGTACTGATGTCGTCAAGGCTACAGCTGCTGCGGCGGCTGCTGCTGCTGATGCAACTATGGTGGTAATGACTGCTACGGTGATTCCAAAATCCCTCTTATTTCTGGAAAGCAATACTGGCAATTCATCATCTGTAACAGAAACTGGCATAGGCAGAAAAGTAGGGATTCACATGATGACCGCTCGGGAGAAATTGGTAGCATTCCAACATTGAGAAAGTTAGCATCTAGATTGAGAGCAATTAAGATTTGTGCTATTAGTGTTAGTTAGTAAAAACATAAAAGGAGGGAACACACAGACTGGGGTGGACAAGAATGAAAGATTTTGAGTACAATTAGTAGTAGTCTTGGCTCCACTCTTGTTAATTCCAGTCCACCTCCTAGAATTCCATTCGCATTGTCTGAAAGATCCTCCTTTAAGAGCAAAAAAAGGTTGTACGTTAGTATATCCTGAAGTCGAGGTAAATAGTAACCAATTATCAAAAGGATTAGTGCGCCTTCCGCCAAATTTGCCGTCATGATCATCAAAGTCATCAGTGGTACGCTGAGAAGTAAAATTTGGTGTGAAGAAAAATCCATGTTGAACTGGGGCTGCTTGCTCAGCATCTTGACAACCTGTCCAGGTAGGAAGTGTGGAAAATTTTGGACTACATGGAGGAAAAAGTCTAGGAGTTTTAAATCCATTAGTGGGAAGTGGTAATCTGTGAGGTATAAGTCCTGTAATCAAGGTGGCTGCCCCTTCCCATCTGTCCTCTGATATGGTTATGTATGTACCATCAACAATGTGACCACCAAGCATACCGTAGCGTTCGGGTAGAGCATCAGGAGAATCCCTGGATGTAAAGAAACCCTGTACCTGCTTTTGGAGAACAATAGAAGGGTTAAAGTCATTACTACCAATAGCATTATCCTCAGGTATATCAAAGCACAAGGTTCCAGGGAGGGAGAAAGTGGAAAAATTATATAGATGAATATCTGGATCAAAAGACGTAGTGGGTAATCCTGTAGCCATCTTGGTGGTGAACAACGGAGGAAGTAAAGAGGAAGTATTAGTTAATGGTAAAGGATATGGCCAGGCTTTAACTATCGCCCATAATTCTCGTGTCTTCACCAGTGTCAACATCATCATTAGCAGGGCGCTTATCAGCACGATGTTCTTCATCGTTACTTTGATGCACCAGTCTGGTCAACCTTTCAGGTATCCAAATTGGTGTTTGCTGATCCTGTGGGAAGACACAAACAGACCCTCGGACCCACCGAAGAACTGGATCTGGACCTTTCCATGTACCTGTGAGAATATCTTTCCACTTTACCCACATTTGAGTACTTGTGGGATTAGCATGTCTTTCTGCAGCCGTGCTTCCATTCTTGTCCACATTTAAAAAATTTAAAATAAAAAGTACTAAATTTAGTTTGTCTTTAGGTGCTCTAAAGTCAGCACCTATTCCCCCTTTTTGTTTTATTAAACAATTTTTTAATGTTAAATGAGTGCGTTCCACTATTCCTTGTCCTTGAGGATTATAAGGAATTCCTGTGATGAGCTGTATACCAAAATTTTTTGTGAATAGAAGAAAACTTTTGGATGTGTAAGCTGGCCCATTATCAGTTTTGATGATTTTTGGAATGCCCCAGGCTGCAAATGTTTGTAAACAACGTTGTATAACATCTTTAACCTTTTCACCAGTGTGAGCTGAGGCCATGATTACCCCTGAAGCAGTGTCTACTGAAACATGAATATACTTGAGATTTCCAAATTCTGAAAAATGAGTAACATCCATTTGCCAAATATGATTAGGTAACAGTCCTCTGGGATTTACTCCAACAGACTGTACTGGCAATAGGGTGGCACAATGTTGACATGTTTTAACAATTTGTCTAGCAACATCTTTAGAAATATTAAACTTTCTTCTAAGAGTAGTAGAATTAACATGAAATTGTGAATGAAACATCTTAGCTTGTTCAAATAGTGTAAAAGCAAAGATGGTTTTTGTGGCTTTATCAGCCTTAGCATTTGCTTTGGCAAGTGGTCCTGGTAGGCCAGAATGAGCTCTAATATGTCCTACATAAAAGGGGTATTTGCGGTCTAAAATTAGGGCATGCAAGGTTCGAAAATAAGGAGCAACTGTGGATCCATCAGGAATATAAGGCACAGTTTCTAAACAAGGTATTGATTGTACTATATAATAACTGTCAGATAACAGATTAAAAGGTTGATCCTTCATAATATTAAAGGCTAAGACTACTGCAGCAAGCTCCACTACTTGGGCAGACGAGGAAGGGAGAATGATGGTTTCAGTTTTATCTCCAACTATTACTGCTCCCACTCCATTTTTAGATCCATCAGTAAATATTGTTTGACAATGATGTAAAGGTTGCGTCTTTGTAATTTTTGGAAATATAATTGGAGTATTTTTACAAAACTGTATCCATGGATGTTTAGGATAATGATTATCAAATGTTGCTGTGGTTGAGCAATATAAAACAGCCCAATCATCATCATGCTGAATCAACCACTGCATTTGCAGTTTAGTATAGGGAATAATAATGACCTTAGGGTGACTTCCAAATATGGTAATACAGGCCTCTAACCCTTTATATATCAACTGAGCTATTGCCTTAGGAAATGTTTGTAACTGTTTTGTGGGTGATGCTGGGAGATTGATACTCTGTAAAGGTCCTCCTTGCCATAGAATTCCATATGGGCTATGTTGTTCTGGGATAATAATCAACATTAGAGGTTGGGATGGATCACATCTTTCTGTATAATCTGATTGCAATCTCTGTTCTACCAACGTGAGAACCTTTTGTGCTTCCGAAGTAAGGACTCTCGGAGAATGGAGATTAGGGTCTCCTTTAAGTATATTAAATAGAGGTTTCAGCTCTCCTGTGGTAATCTTTAAATATGGCCTAATCCAATTTATATCTCCAAGGAGTTTCTGAAAATCATTTAGATTTTTAAGCTTATCTGTTCTAATGGTTAATTTTAAAGGCTTTACCATAGTAGCTGTAAGCTTAGTACCTAGATATTCTTGAGTTTCTCCCATTTGTAGCTTTTCTGGAGAAATGTTTAAGCCATATTGTTGTAGAGTGGAAATTAAAAATTGTAAAGCCTTTTCCAAGAATTGTCTGTTTTTGTGGCAGATAAGGATATCATCCATATAATGATAAATCAACAAATCTGGAAAATTGTCTCTTGTAGGTTTTAAGGCTTTATCTACATATATTTGGCATAACGTGGGACTATTAGTCATGCCTTGAGGCAACACAGTCCACTCAAATCTTTGGTCAGGCTGTGCATGATTGAGAGAAGGTAAGGTAAAAGCAAACTGCCAACAATCCCTTCTATGTAATGGGATTGAGAAAAAACAATCTTTTAAATCTAAAATAACAGTGGGCCAATTTTTAGGTAAAGCTGTAACTAAAGGCAATCCCCGTTGTATAGGACCCATAGGGAACATCTGTGCATTAATGGCCCTTAAATCATGTAATAGTCTCCACTTTCCAGACTTCTTCTTAATGACAAAGATAGGAGTATTCCAGGGAGAAGTAGAAGGTTGTAAATGTCCTGCCTGTACTTGTTCTTGTACTAATTTATGAGCCGCTTCTAACTTTACTGTAGTAAGGGGCCACTGTTGAATCCATTGTGGCTCATCATTTTTCCAAACTATTGGAATTGGTGTAATAACAGTGGCCCCTACATAAAACCCAGCCCTCTGAAATCATTTTTTGGAGGAGGTAAGGGCAAGGGTTGTAGTGATCCCTGTTGTTCTCGACCTAACCCTTGATTTTCTGTATATTGCATCTTTTTCATCATATGTGTCACAGGTTTAGAATTAATATTTGTTGTTAATTTAGCATTCATTTGAGTTAAGACATCTCTCCCCCATAATGAAATAGGTATTTTACAGATATATGGTTGAAAAATCCCTGAATGGCCCTCATTATCCCTCCAGGACAGCGAAGCAGCACTCTGGTTAGGTGATTGAGCCACACCCAAACCTTGTAAATTTTGATTAGCTGTAACTACAGGCCAACCTTTGGGCCAAACTGCTTCACTTATTATACTTTTATCAGCTCCTGTGTCCAGTAATCCTATAAAAGGTTTATGTCCCACTATTAACTGCATTATGGGCCTATCTTGGAGGTCCATAGTAAAATTAGCCCAGGGTCCTCCTGTAGACCCAAATCCGTTAGTTCCCCTTATTGTCTTCTTACTAGGCCACAAGGAATGCTGACTAGGTAAAATTAACATTTGTGCTATCCTATCTCCTGGAGAAATGACTGTGATTCCTTTGGGTGAAGAAACCATAGCCTTAACTTATCCTTGAAAATCAGGATCAATTACTCCTGGGTGGACTATAAGACCTCTTAAGGTAGAAGAACTTCTGCCTAGAAGCAATCCTACTGAATTTGCCGGAATATTTCCTTCCCAATCTGTGTCTACCATTTGTACACCCATATCAGGGGTTAATACGAGTCTGGAGGTGGCACAGATGTCCAATCCTGCACTTCCTGAGGTGGCTCTTCTTTCCTGAGCTTCATTCCCTTCTCGGTTGGAGGATACCACTGTCATGGCACTTGTTGAATCACCCTGTATATTTTTTGTGGGCCCCGGGGCGGGCCCCTCACC
Organism: Sciurus carolinensis; assembly: GCF_902686445.1. Lineage (NCBI taxonomy): Eukaryota > Metazoa > Chordata > Mammalia > Rodentia > Sciuridae > Sciurus > Sciurus carolinensis. The sequence continues at coordinate 749,777 of NW_025920182.1, forward strand.
CCGTTTTTTTGTAGCTTGGGGTTAGTTGGTAAAAGATTCCCTTCTTTGTCCCTAACAGAATAACATTCACTAAGCCAATGATTTCCTCTTTTACACCGAGGACATAACTTGGGCCCCTTTCCTTGGCCACTGTTCCTGGAAGGGCAACGTGCTCTCAAATGTCCCATTTGTCCACATATGAAACAGGAACCAGGAGGTCCCCCTTTTTTACCCCCTCCTCTTTGTGCTAATGCTGTGGCAAGAACAGAGGTTTGTCTGTCGAGTGCCGCAATAAATGCAGCACTATTTCCAGAGGCCTCATTAATGTCTTTGCAGACTCTTAAATAAGTAGACAAGTCTTTATTTCTCCATGGCCTGATGGCATCTTTGCACCATTTATTGGCTTGTTCATAGGCTAATTGTTTTATTAATGGCATTGCTTGATCAGCATCTCCAAAAATTCTAGAAGCTGTTTGAATTAATCTATCAACAAAGTCTGCATAGGGCTCATTACTTCCCTGGGTAACTTTTGACAACTGTCCTTGTAAATCTCCTGACCCTTGTAGGGTTTTCCATGCTTTAATAGCAGCCACAGCAATTTGAGCATACACTGCAGGATGATAATTAATCTGAGCCTGGACTCCCTCATAAGGCCCTGTTCCCATCAACATGTCTCTGTCTACCTGCGGATTCCCTGAAGTTGCATTGCGCCTTGCAGTGTCCATTGAAATTTCCTGCCAAGCTGTTTTCCACATAAGATACTGTCCCCCTGACAAGGTTGCTCTAGCTAAATTAGTCCAGTCCAAAGGTAGCATATTTAAGGACATCATGGTCTCTACCAGTGAGACTGTAAAAGCCGATTGAGGCCCATAAGTGCTCACTGCTTCTTTTAGCTGTTTAACCATTTTAAAATCTAACAGCTGATGAAACCTTTGATTCTGAGCATCCTCAAATACTGGATATGTAGCATTCTGTAAGGAGGCCCACCCTCTATGTCTGCTATGGTTTTCCTTTTCCTTAAACTCCATAGGTGGTGCACTGGGGGCAATAGGTGTACTAAGCCGTCTAGGCGCTAGATGGCGCTCAGGTTGCACGCTTAACTTTCCCATAGCTTCTTCAAGTTCCTCCCCAGTAAGTTCCTCTTCAGAACTTTCTCTTTTCGTATAATTTTCTCTTTCTGAATTCTGAGAACATGATCGTTCCTCTTTAATTTCTTCTAAGATCTGACTTCCTTCTTCTAAAGGCCCCTTTAAATCCCTAAAAGGGTTTTTTGATTTACCTTGCTGCATCAAACAAGATTTAACAAGTGACCATATTGCCAGTGTTCCCATTGGCAATGGCTCGCGTGTCTCCGCGTCGCGCAAATCCTCTCTTAGCTGTTCCCACTGAGGAAGATTTAATAATCCCTTGTCTAAAAACCACGGAGAGACATTCTCTACAGTATCAAGAAACTTCAAGGCCGTGTTTGCCTTCAATGGAGTTCCGTGATTTTTTAAGAGTTCTCTAAGGGGCTGCTGCATTCTAATCTTAGATAGATCCGTTCCCATGATTAAATTGTATAGCACTACGAGCTAGTTTAAACACAAACAAAAGACAGGCGCACGCACGCACACACACATGCTCACGCACGCACACACATACACAGTTTGATACCACTGTATAAATCTGTATCTGGCGACTTCACTCGTCCCTCCCACGGGGATCCTTTTGTTACTTCACTCGTCCCTCCCACGGGGATCCTTTTGTTGTGAATTGTCACGGCTCCGCGATCGTCTTATGAATTGTCGCGGCTCCGCGATCGTCGAGACGCCTCACCTTTTGTACTCTCGGACTAATTTGTCTTGATTTGAGAACTTATGTGAACTTACCCTTATATTTTTTCTCATTCCCGGGTTTCGGCACCATTTATCGCGTTCCCTGCCCGCCGAGAAAACACGAAACCGGATCGGGGCAAGTTCTTTATTTTCTGCTCTCTGTTACTTCTGGCTGGCCGGCGGCGGCCGCTCTTGCAAGCGCCTTACATTACATACAACAACCAATCAGCTTATAGATCACGAGGGGAAAGCATGGACAGTAATGGAGCATAATAGCGTGCATATAGCAAGCATGCAGTGTTCACGAGGACCCATGGCCAATCACATTAACTTCCTCAAATAACGCCACTTGTTGGACAGAGAATTAGTCTGCTGGAGGTACCTGGTTTTGTTCTCAGCACTTCCTTGGCACCTTGCCAGGCGCCATCTTGGCCACATCGCAGGGCTGGGGGTCCGCGGTACCCCGACACCCAACTCCAACCCCAACACTAACCCTTCCCAGCCCCCATTATGTGTCATCATCCACTTATTAGCGATATCATTCTTCCTTTGGTTTTTTGAGATTGGCTTATCTCACTTAGCATGATATTCTCCAGTTTCCTCCATTTGACTGCAAATGCCATAATTTTATCGTTCTTTATGGCTGAGTAATATTCCATTGTATATATATACCACATTTTCTTTATCCATTCATCAATTGAAGGACATCTAGGTTGGTTCCACAATCTGGCTATTGTGAACTGAGCAGCTATGAACATTGATGTGGCTGTATCTCTGTAATATGCTGATTTTAAGTCCTTTGGGTATAGGCCAAGGAGTGGGATAGCTGGGTCAAATGGTGGTTCCATTCCAAGTTTTCTAAGGAATCTCCACACTGCTTTCCAGAGTGGCTGCACTAATTTGCAGCCCCACCAGCAATGTAAGAGTGTACCTTTCTCCCCACATCCTCGCCAACACCTGTTGTTGCTTGTATTCTTGATAATTGCCATTCTAATTGGGGTGAGATGGAATCATAGGGTGGTTTTGATTTGCATTTCTCTTATTACTAGAGATGTTGAACATTTTTCCATATGTTTGTTGATTGCTTGTATATCTTCTTCTGTGAAGTGTCTATTCATTTCCTTAGCCCATTTGTCAGTTGGATTATTTACATTCTTGGTGTAGAGTTTTTTGAGTTCTTTATAGATTCTGGAGATTAGCGCTCTATCTGAAGTATGATCGGCAAAGATTTTCTCCCACTCTGTGGGCTCTTTCTTTGCATTGCTGATAGTTTCCTTTGCTGAGAGAAAGCTTTTTAGTTTGAATCTATCCCAGTTATTAATTCTTGCTTTTATTTCTTGTGCTATGGGAGTCCTGTTGAGGAAGTCTGGTCCTAAGCCGACATGTTGAAGCTCTGGACCTACTTTTTCTTCTATAAGATGCAAGGTCTCTGGTCTGATTCCGAGATCCTTAATCCATTTTGAGTTTAATTTCGTGCATGGTGAGAGATATGGGTTTAGTTTCATTCTGTTGCATATGGATTTCCAATTCTCCCAGCACCATTTGTTGAAGAGGCTATCTTTTCTCCATTGCATATTTTTGGCCCCTTTGTCTAGTATGAGAAAATTGTATTTATTTGGGTTTGTGTCCGTGTCCTCTATTCTGTACCATTGATCCACCTTTCTATTTTGGTACCAATACCATGCTGTTTTTGTTACTATTGCTTTGTAGTAGAGTTGAAGATCTGGTATTGCGATACCCCCTGCTTCACTCTTTCTGCCAAGGATTGCTTTAGCTATTCTGGGTTTTTTATTCTTCCAGATGAATTTCATAATTGCTTGCTCTATTTCTGTAAGGTACATCATTGGGATTTTAATTGGAATTGCATTGAATCTGTATAGAACTTTTGGTAGTATGGCCATTTTGACAATATTAATTCTTCCTATCCAAGAACATGGGAGATCTTTCCATCTTCTAAGGTTTTCTTTAATTTCTTTCTTTAGTGTTCTGTAGTTCTCATTGTAGAGGTCTTTCACCTCTTTTGTGAGATTGATTCCCAAATACTTTATTTTTTTCGAGGCTATTGTGAATGGGGTAGTTTTCCTAATTTCTCTTTCTGAAGATTCATCGCTTATATATAAAAATGCCTTAGATTTATGTGCATTGATCTTATATCCCGCTACTTTACTGAATTCACTCGTGAGATCTAAAAGTTTTCTGGTGGAATTTCCTGGTTTCTCTAAGTATACCATCATATCATCAGCAAATATTGCCTAAACTGAACGAGGAGGACATACACAATTTAAATAGACCAATTTCAAGTAATGAAATAGAAGAAGTCATCAAAAGCCTTCCAACAAAGAAAAGTCCAGGACCAGATGGGTTCTCAGCCGAGTTCTACAAAACTTTTAAAGAAGAACTCATTCCAATACTTCTCAAAGTATTCCAGAAAATAGAAGAGGAGGGAACTCTCCCAAACTCATTCTATGAAGCCAATATTACCCTGATTCCTAAACCAGAGACACATCGAGGAAAGAAAATTTCAGACCAATATCCTTAATGAACATTGATGCAAAAATCCTAAACAAAATTTTAGCAAATCGCATACAAAAACATATTAAAAAGATAGTGCACCATGATCAAGTGGGTTTCATCCCAGGGATGCAAGGTTGGTTCAACATCAGGAAATCAATAAATTTAATTCACCATATCAATAGACTTAAAGTCAAGAATCACATGATTATTTCGATAGATGCAGAAAAAGCATTTGATAAAATACAGCACCCCTTCATGCTCAAAACACTAGAAAAAATAGGGATAGTGGGAAAATTCCTTAACATTGTAAAGGCCATCTACGCTAAACCCATGGCTAATATCATTCTAAATGGTGAAAAATTGATCTTTTGAGCACAACTTTAAATGACATAAGTCTAACCTATTTGGGAGCCATTCTAACATGTAGTAAGGTGGGAGGCAGAGCCTTATCTCAGGTTAGGTTGGGCTCTTCACAAATAACAATACAACATTACCTCTGAAACATGAATCAAAGAAAAGCTAAAGAGATTTTCGATCCCTATTTGTTGGAAAGTGGCAAAATGCTTGTATGTTTTACAATATCCACCTTTAAATAGATAACACTCTCATTATCTTTTTAAAACACATTTGAATTTTTACCCCAGTGTAAAAAGTAATATAAAATTTTACATACATCTTATTGATAATGTGTTCAGTTACAGAATATTAAATGATATAAATTTCCTATTTATTTTTTTTTATTACTATGTGATTTAAAATTACCAATTTAGACAATTTTGGAGAAAACCAGCTTGGTAAAGTGCTCTTCCAAGCTTTATATTTCAAATTTGTATCTTAGAAGGACATGAGTATACTTCATATACAAAGAATTAATAGTATCACTATTATACAAATATCCTTATATTAACTAGGTTTAATTTCACAGTAAAATTTATAATCCACAGATATTTATAGGCTTGCAGAGTTTAGCAGTACTAGTAAAAATAACTAATAGCCTTAGTTCTCTTATACATTTAGGGAACAGTTTTAATAATTCAAATTACACCTAGTCAAAGCAGACAGTTACAGGTAAGGTTTCTAAATGGCAGTGTTGCCCTATGCCAGATGGAAGGTATAAAAGATAGCACTTACTCGTTATATCTACATGAACTTTTATTTTTAAACTTCTTTGAATATTTAGGTAAGACTCAAAAAATATATGTAGTTTCAGATATATACATATTTCTAGTCAGGTAAATTTAGGTTATTCATGAAAATCAAGCCTGGTCAAGATCTTAAGTCATCTGTTTCTCTGACAAAGAAAAATTCTAAAACAATTGACAGTACATTTTAATATTTTATAGCTGTCAAGTCTTGCACAAATTGGTATTCATCAGCATGAGTTTTTTAACAGGCAAAAGAGGCAGAGTAGGATATCTGGCAAAGCAGACTCATTGTACAACTTAAACAACTGTCCAGAAGAGAAAGAGTCCCTCTTCTTTTATTATTATTATTTTATTTTCATGGATAGCATTTTGATTCATTGTACACAAATTGGGTACATATTTTTGTTTCTATGGTTATGTACAATGTAGATTTATACCACTTGTGTCATCATACATGTACATAGGATAATGATGTCTCTCTCATTCCATTTTTCATACCCTCTCCCTCTCATTTCCCTCTATGTAAAATTCCTCCATTCTTCTCTCTCCTACTACTCCACCACTCCCATTATGTATCATCATTCACTTATTAGGAAAAACATTCTGCCTTTGGTTATTTGGGATTTGCTTGTTTCACTGAATATAATAATCCCCAATTGCATCCATTTATCTGCAAATGTCATAACATTATTCTTCTTTATGACTGGATAATATTCCATCATGTATATATACCACAGTTTCTATATTCATTCATATGTTGAAGGTCATATAGGTTGGTTCCACGATCTAGCTATTATAAATTGAGCTGTTATTTTTTTCCCCTGTGGCAAGTTATTACCTTCTAAAACTAATCTTGGTTCAGATAACACTGATCACATTTCCCAGGGTCACTTTTTTTAAAAGGACTTTCTCACTTCCAGTAGACTTCCAGCAGAGCAGGTTTTGTTTTCTTTTCTGGAAGATACTTCCACTTGAAATTTTTAATTTTGGTGTGAGTATGTTATCTGTACATTTTGTACAACAAATTCTATCCCAGCAAAGGGACTAGACAGTTTGGCATATTTAAAATCTGTGCCTTAAATCTTTTATTTTTCCAAATTACACTCAAGGGGTTGTAACACATGTTATCATTTGACCAGTCTCCCTTACCATCATCATAATCCATCAACTTTAAGTGAGTTTTCCATTGTTAATTGTACCCAGAGACTGTCTCTTTATGTACCCTGGTCACACACATGCCAGGAGGAAAAAAAGTGGCCCCAATCTCAGAACAGAAAGAAGAAGAGCAAATAGCTAAGCATTGGGAAGTGAGCCCTAAGTGCACCAGATGTACAGGTATGAATTTCTTCTCCATAGTCACCAGAACAGAAAGAACAAGAGCAAATAGCTAAGCATTGGGAAGTGAGCCCCAAGTGCAGCAGATGTACAGGTATGAATTTCTTCTCCATAGTCACCAGGAAGAAAATGGCCTCATCCTCAGTGAAAGTGGAGATAGGCTGGGATCTGAGGGGCATCCTCAGTAGGAGGTTTTCTGGGCACCTGCTGGAACACAGTCATCCCTGGGAGGCAGAGTGTTTTCATTTTCCTCAACATGTCCTCTGTTCACAGAAGAGAAAATGAGTCCTTTTGTGGAGCTGAGACTTGAGAGCTTGCTCATGGGATGGCCACACCGGCAAGAAAGGGTCACATGCTCCTGAATGCCCTGACCCCAGGTGCAGGCCAAAGTGTCTTTCTGTGGAAGCTGCACCCTGTTTTTGATGAATAGAGCAGAAACAAACTTGCAGTTGTGGACAACGTGGCCTAGAGTCACTTGGACACAGAAGGGGTGTCATGGATAGTTGGTGGAAAATTAAGGATCCACCAGGTGGGTTAGGAGACCACTGCCTATGTTTGTGTGACCATCATTTATTGTATTTTATTTAATTTGTGCAATAGATAACATATCAAGGAAGAGCACGATATGCCTTTGTGATCATTAACAGGCAGGTGAAGTGAACACTCAGGTGCCACTGTAGGATGCAGGTGCTCCCAGAAACCTTCTGTCCCCTTGCCCAACACAGCCTCCAAGGTTATCACTCCTGACTCAGGCAGTGACTTCCTGTGATTCTCTGTTTCCTTGCCACCGAATTCCACTTGCTGACTGCAGGTCTGAGTTTTACCTGATTTAGACTTCACATACTTTCTTTTGTGTCTGATTTTGCTGGATATGGCTTCATTCTGAGAGTCACAGTGGACTGCAGGCATACCCTGGTACTTATCTGTCTCCTTTAAGAGGTTTCTTGGATCATCTCCAGGTCTTCCCTCTGCCACAATTCTGTGGTGGGCTTCCTTGCACATGTGTCCTGTGGCATTTCTGCTGAGGATACACCAAAGATGTGTTTCTGGTCCCTGGAGTCTCCACAGCTTCAATTCCATTAGATGAACTGCCCTTCTTGTGGCTGGCCAGCACCCACACCCTCCACAGACATGAAAGGTTCCAGTCCCTCCACATTTTCCCCAGAACTTGTCAGGAGCATCTGTGCTTACTCAGGTCCCTGCACTTGGCCACAGGTTAACCTGAATCCATGGAGGTTAAGACACAGAATGAACCTCCCCAGGTAGCAGTAGGGACAGTGTGTCTAGTCTACTCAGCAGACCAGTTCCCAGAATGTCTAAAGAAAGCAAACCTAGAACTCTCATCCTGGCTGTCCCTCTTGCCAAATGTGTCTTCATGGGTGATTTAAGTAACTTTCCTTCACCTCCATGTCCTTAGGTGTAGAGCAGAGGTGAGAATGTGTGCCTCCCTGGGCCATCATGACCATTAATGAGTGAAGACTGCAAAGCATTGGAATGAGGCAGGTGTGCTGTGAGGGTCTGTGAGGTGGAACTGGAGTCATCCCAGGGATAGTGAGGACTGTGATTCACAGGGGGCTTAGACAGAAACAGGGCTGGGTCCACATTGCTGGTGAAGCTCTGTGTGTCTGTGTGCCCCTCTCAGGGAGGGACAGGCATCAGTCTTTCCTAGTTGAGTCCAAATGAATGAGTTGGCTCTCTGCAGGGGCCTGTGCTCATCTGCTATTCATTACTGTGACACATAAACCTGACAATTACAATTTACAGGAGGAAAAGTTTATTTGGACTCCTGGTTTTACAAGTCTTAGTGCATGGTTGGCCTAACTCCACTGCTCTGGGCCTGAGGTGAGGCAGATCAGCATGGTGGCAGGGTGTGGCAGAGGAGTGCTGCTCAGTTCAGGCAACTGGGAAGCAGAGAGAAAGGGAGGAGCTTTCAGGACAAAATACAATCCCCAAGGGCAAGCCCCAGAGACCCACCTTCTTGGCCATGTCCCACCTGCCTACAGTTAGCACCCAGTAAAGCAGTCTTCAAGCCCATCAAATGTATTAACCCACTAATCAGGTTTTGGTTCTTGTGATCTAATTATTTCACCTCTGAATACTGCTACATTGTCTAACGTGAGCATTTGGGGGTCACCTCAGATCCAAACATAACATGTCAATCATGTTGGAAAATAGTTTATCTTTCAAGAGTAAGAGTGCTTCCTCTCTGCCAGATGTTGAAGGCACCCAGCACAGTGGGCATCCACAGACTGGGGAGGGAGCTCATGGGCTTCTGGTCCACACTCATCTGGTCTGGTGACTGGTGGGTGGCCAAGGTAGCCAGTGCTGGTCCTTTCCTTTAGCAGAACACAGAAAAAATGGCCTCAGTTGATGGGCAGAGGAAGATATGATGATACTCAAGATGAGTGGAGGGGTTGGAGATGCAGAACTGGGGAGGACACAACCCCTCCAGCCTGGTTCTTGACAAATACATTTCCATCCTTGTGATCACATCAGGAGTAAGTTCCAGAGTGGTCCTGGAAGTTCATGGCCACTAACATTTGTGAACCTTCCTTTAGAAAAATGAGAAAGTCAGCCCTGCCCAGGGCCACCAGGGCCCAAGTCTGCACAGAATGTCCCATTAGGGACAGTCTTCCCAGGTTAGGAGTCTCTTCGTCCTGGCAAACATCTGAGGGCTGAGGAGAATCTGCAACTACTCTAAAGTGAAATCCAATAGAGTCACATCAACCCCGAAAAATTGTAACCAGTCTGGCGAGCTAGGGTCTGCTTACCTAACCCTGTGTGGCATCATTGTGCCCCTGCACCAGACACAGTGATGCTCAGCGTGTGACAAACTCTGGTGATGGTGCATTTGCAGAGACATGCTTTGTTGCAGTTTAACTCCCACACCATTAAATACACCCATTCAAGGCAATCTTCTCTCCAACTCAGGACACACATCCTGTGCATGAGCTCAGAGGTCTTGGGAAAGCACAAAGTTGTGCATCCATGACCACCATCTAGTCTCAGAGCATCTCCATCCATAGAGTGCGCCCCACACCTGCTAGACTCTCTCTCCAGTCCTCCATCCTCCAGCCCCAGGCAACGCCAAGCTGCGCTGCTTTCATGAATGTGTTTAGGCTAGACACTTTATCCAGTTGGGGCCAGGCCACACTGTCTGTGTGTCTATCTTTAATTTCTTAGTGAATTTCTAAGGTTTATCCATGGATGACTTTATTCCTTTTTATGATTAATATGCACTGGACATAGAGAGTCCATCTTGTTTATCCATTTAAACATGTTGGTGTATTTGAAGGGGCAGGCAAAAAGAAACAGAGACTGAGACAGTCCTATTCTCCACACACCCTGCCCCTCTGAACTCCTCCCCTCTCCTTTGCACCTCCCTCTGTTTCCCTTTTTCCCAAAACTTCTCGCCTATCCAGGTCATGGGACACAATGGAGCCCATGTCTGTGTCTCTGGAGGGGACCACCCACAGGCGGGCTGCCAATCCCACTGGCATTTTGGCAGGGATGGGAAGGACACTGACAATCCAGAAGCAGCAGGGAGAGGCAAAGACATACATGGGAGAGGAGTCACATCCATCACCCATGTTGCTCTCACCTCTTGGATCATATGCCACTGAAACAAGACTCATAAATAATTGTAACAGAAACCATCTGCAGAGTTTAATAGCAAGTAACTTGGTACAATTTGTGACATAAGTTGTTTACTGAATATGTGTTAACTATGATTGTATCAAAACAAATCCTGCTCTTCAAAACAGGAGTGGGAGGCAGGGGTGGGGATACAATTGATCTCACCTTTCTGTACACTTTCCATGGTTTCACTTATGCACAACTGTCAGAAAAAATTAACTGGAAAATTTCAGATACAAATAACACATCGTTTTAAATTGCATGAGGTTCTGTGCAGTGTGATGTGATGTCCTGAAGTTTTACCCCATCCTGCCTTGGGTGTGACTCACCCCTTGGCTGGTATATCCTTGCAGTATGGACTACCTGCCTGTTAGTTGCTTAGTAGACATGTCAGTTATCTGATTGACTGTCTCAGTCTTGTAGTGCTTTTGTTTAAATAGTCATTATTTTTCTTAATGTCACCAAAGATGCAAGAGCAGTGATGCTGATAATTTTATTACTCTCTGCTGTTATAATTGTTCTATTTTATTGTTTGTTGTTGTTGTTAATCTCTTATTGTGCCCAATGTATACATCAAACTTTATCCCAGGTATGTATATGTAAAAAGTCACAGTATATCTAGGGTTTGGTTCTTTCTGTGGCAGGATCTGCCAGACAATGTTGCCAGACCCCAGGGACCTGTTTGAGAGATTGATTTGCAGCTGGGGGCTGCTGTGGGCCATAGACCAACCAGAAGATGTGGTGGGGGGAGATGCCAGCATCTTACAGGCCTGGTCCAGAGACACCTCCAAGGCAACACCCTCTCTGTGTCTCCTCTTCCCTCTCCCAGTCAAAATCAGAGCATCTGGAGGATTCTACAGCCCTAGGAATTGATGGGGACAAAAGAAGGGAGGACCTTTGATCCTTGAGTCACTACATGTAAGGTGGCATCTGACAGTGGTGGGTGCTGGATCTAGTTCCTGAACCCTGGCCATGAACCCTCCTGGGGCTCCTTGAAGTCTCTGTCCCTGTGAAATCAGCCAGCTCTATCTTAAACCAGTTTTCCCAACTGGATGGAGCTCCTTGTTGTTTGCACCTTTGTATCCTGGGAATCCAGCAGTACCCTAGTCTAGTGTAGGTACTTTAGAAATGTTTAGTGTGAGAACCAAACATTTATTCAGAGCCAAAGAAATGAGCAGAAGAGGGACACACAAGCTGGAAAAGCAGAAGAGCTTGCAGAGAAACTGAGAAAGACATGACATGAAACTATGATCTTCATTGCTGGGTTCCATTTCTCAATAGTTTACAAGAGATGGCATCCAGAGAGTTCCCAGGAGGCTGAGGCAGGCACTCCAGCTGCCTGGGCACAGGGCACCAGTCTTGCAAGTGTTCTGTGCTGCAGGTTTCAGTGGGTCAGGCTCCTCTGAGCAGAGACTTGCTGCTCCCAGTCCCTGGTGGGAGTGTGGTAAGAGATGTCCCAGGTGGGAACCAGAGTCCAGGATTCAGATGTGGGTTTGTCAGGAGGACCAGGTTGCTGGGGTTCCTTATTTCCTCTGGGAAAGAGCTTCCCAGGGACAGGCCAGAAGGTCTGAGCTGATTAGGCACAGCAAGAGGAAGGATTTGCTCTATCATCAGCTGTGTGGGCTTCTTTCACTGCTGAAGATTTGGTGGACTATGGAAGAATCCTCCATATGAGATGGATATGGCCCACAAGTTTCTTCCAATCCAGGTGATCAAAGGGTTATCCAATCTGTGTGAATCCCAGGCTTTTTGTAGGGATTTATGATGGAGGTGCTTGCCAAGTGGCAGCATTTAACTAAGAGGCATTGGGTACCTTTTTCAGTACAAGGGCAGAACCTGCCAGACAATGAAGCCAAGATAAAGGGAAGTCAAGAATTGGAGGGTTTTCTGAACACACCATTTAATCTCCTGGATCTAACTGTGACTGAAGCTGTTCCCTTTGTTGTTACTTGAGCCAGTAAGTCCCCAATCAAAACTTAAGTCCATTTGAGAAGGAATTCTGTCACTCCTTCTTAACAAAACTCTCCCTATTTTTTTTCTATTTTCATCATCACTCTGAGGTCAACCTAACTGGAAAATATAGCTAAAGAGGGATATTGAGGGATTCCAGGGATAATTATATCCCATTAATAGAATTCAGAAATCCACATCAAGAGCCCTCCTGTCAAGGTCCCACTTCTAAAAAGTCTTGTAATTTAAATTGCCTGATGCTCCCTCATTACTGGACATGGGCACTGGGTGTATGTCGTCAGGTCCCCGTATGCTCTTATGCTCTTCTGTGTGTCACAGGGGGTGAAACTCGTTCAGTGCACAGTCCTCAAGGAGGTTTCAGGACCAGATTCTTTATCCTGGTCAAGATGTGGGGTTCAGGATGGGGTTGAAAGTCATGGTGATTAGTCAGAAAAAGGAGGGGGCTTCCAGGCAATGCTGAGCCTTGGTGCCAGTTTCCTTCAAGGATATTGAAAGAGACAAAATCTGGGGTCTAGAAGGAACTGCTTGTTGCCCAGTGCATATCTGGTCTCCTCTTCTTCCTTGGAAAGAGAACCCCCAGGTTAGATAGACACTTGGCTTTCTAAGAGGAAGATGAATTTGTCACTCTCCTTGGTACTAGGTCAAGGTTATATAATGAAGTGAAGGCCATCATATCAGAATACATCTGTGTAAGATTTGAAGGTAGAGAGCAGATACATGGGAAGTTATGCTTTTGTGCTCTAATTTTATTCCTCTTTCTGACTTCCTGGAATGTAGACACTTTGACTGGTACTCAGTAGCCATTTTGGAGAATGAAGTGGCCATGGGGTGGAAGTCATCTATAGTGTAGCAGAAATAGGAAAAATCTGTGGCCCCTGAGGATTTCATGAAGCTTCATTATTGGCCATGGACACTTTGTTCTCAAAACAGAATACAAATATGTACTTGGGTTGAAGTCACTATTACACGGAATTTTCTAAGACTTACCCTTTGTGAGATAGGAGTCAAAGGATTGATGAGGTGGTTCAGGGTGGGGAGAAGATCTGAGGGTCAGAGTACTACTTGACAGCTTTCACTTTAGGGCTTTCATAATCAGAACCAACTCCCCTCCCCCACACACCACCACATGGCCACCTGTCCCAGTACCACCAGTACCTACCTGCAGTTTCAGGCTTCTCAGCACTTCCTCTGCTGCCACAGTACCTGCCACATCATGACCTTTGCCCTTGCAATCAGCCCTGCTGGGTTAACTTTCCTACCTCCTGGTCACAAATCTCCCCTAACTTTACAGTCTGATCTTTTACTTTAGCTCCACAATCTTTCCAGAATATTCTGGAGATGTCTTGCAGAATCATCTTACTAGTACTGAGTCCTGTTGCTCCTTAATTGATCTACACAGGCAAGGTTTTCCCATCCCAGGCCAGTGATAGCCCTTGGAGAAAGGATGGCCCTCTCTCCCCTTTGCTTCCCTCAAGTAGCACAGACCTTTGTAGGGGGGCTTCTGTGAGTGCAGGTCTGAATTCCTAGAGGTTTCTGACCAAAGTGGCCCTGGCTGGGTCCCCAACAGATGATGAGCCAAGGAAACATCCTGCCCAGACAAGTGCAGGACAGCACTCAAGTTCAACTTGATGAATGCAAACCCCAGAAGGATTTGATGTGACACAGAACATGCATTGTGCACACTCTGTTCAATGGACCAGCATGCTTGTCGAGCTCCCAGCCAGACCTGGATCCTCATCATGGTCTACAGAGTGGTCAGCCCTGGTGGCCTCTTCTCTCACTGTGCCTGTCTGGGGCTTGTTCCACCTCTGCCAAATTGGTTTCCAGCTGCTTCTGGATGGCCACCATGTGTGTGCCTTTATGCCGACCATGCCCTCTACCTGGAAAGTTACTCCCAAGTCTCAGGCCGAAGTCATGTCCTCAGCAATGCCTTCACTGACTGGCCCAGTTAAAATAGCTGCCCCTCCACACACAGCCTGGTCACTCTCTGTCATATCTTGTGCTTTCTCATCAATGCCACAATCAGAAGACATTGCTGTGGAATGTCAGTTCTGAAGAGCAGTTTCCTTCCTCATCTTTTCCTCTCTCTGTCCCCAGTGTGCAGACCACTTTCACACAAATGATGAATATGGATGCTCTGGGCCTTACCATGGGGTCCCATTCCAACACACCCACCATTAAGTTGAAAATACCACAGGTGGAAATTCATTGAACACACCAGCTTCCAGACACCACAGCTTGGCCCAGCCTACCCGGATCAGGCTCAGAACACTTCACATTAGCTACAGGGCATGAGGACACCTAATGCAAGCCCTGTTTTATAGTAAAGTGTTGGAGACCTCCTGTAATCTATTGCACAATGTCTATTACTGCAACAAATGTGAGAAAAAAATCTAAGTCAAGTGGTCATCAGCCAGGGACCGCCTGTCCGCAGGTGTGGACTAGATAGGTGAATGGAAGAAGAGGTGAGAGACCAAATACAGTGCAGGGTCTCCATCCCCCTCACTTGACTGAACAGGACAGGGCAGGAGGAGTCTCACATTCTACACCTGAAAAGTGGTGCTAATTTTAGGGGACATTAGGCTCCTTTCCTCCAGCACTTTTACAAAGAGAGGTTTTTGCTGAAGTTTAAGTCAATTAACTTAGGTTTCCACACATCTTGCCAAGAATCTCTCCAGCTGTGCCCATGAGTGGGTGGTGTTTGCCCAGGTCACCCAGTAAAGCCTCTCCCCCATGAGCTTCTGGGTTCCTTCCTAGTTACACTGATGCCTGAGACAGCATTTCCTCACAGGTGTCAGCTGAGGACCTATTATGAGTCTGGTCTTGGCACAGACGCTGAGGCCTAGCATGGAAAGCAGGTCTCTGTCAGGCTGTGGGTGGAGTAGTCACGGGGTGCATAGCCATGCCCATCTCTGGACCCAGCCTTGGGCACCCCCACAGACCTACCTATCCTTTTTTTTTTTTCTGTCAGTGTCATCTTTTGTTCCTGGCTTCCTTCATTTCATTGTTTTCATATCCCATTCACTTGTGGCCTGAACACACATGTGGTAGAATCACATGCCTCTGGACACACAGACCACTTTTCCTTTTTTTCCAGCACTGGGGATGAATCCCATGACTTCACTCCAGCCAAGCAAGTGTTATGCCACTGAACCACATCCCCAGCCCCTGTACCACTTTTTGTTGTTATCCGTTCATCTGTAGATGGACATTTGACTCCCAGTTTGACTGTTACGATCTAAGCTGCCTTGGGCATGTATGCACAAGTTTTTGTGTGGACACACATTTTCACTTTTCTTGGGGATGTCTCAAGAAGTGGAACTGCTGGGGCATTCCATAATTTCATGTTTAACTTTTGTGGAGCTGACAGACCATCTTCCAAAGGGACTGCACTATTTACATCCCCCCAGCAGTGGGTGACACTCCTGATTTACTACACCAATGCTTGATGTCTTGATCTTCAATTCTTCTCATGCCATGGCTGAGGTTTGCATTCTCTGGTGATCTGTGGACTCAGCAGCTTCTCCAGGCTCAGAGAAGCTAAATCTTGACCACATGGAAGACACCTGTGCATTCCCAGGGTCTATTCCCCTGCTGCCTCTGGGGGCTGTTCTTACTGCCCAAAGTTTGGTTTCCAAGGCTGGGACAGTGCTTGGGAGAGAGCATGGGGTTAGTCCAAGTGCACAGGGGCCTCCAGCTCTGGAGTCTGTACTGGGAGCATCTCCCACCTCTGGCAGAGACAGGGGAGCAACTCTAGGGCCAGGCCGACTCTATGCAGGGGAGCCTTGGCATCAGGACAGAACAGGGCTCCCCAGGGACCCTTGTCATTCTTCTTTGATGAGCCACAGATGCTACAAAGTGTGCTCTGGTCCTTCATGAGGAGACCTTCAGGTGGAGGATGGGTCGAGGCAGGGGTGCAGGGCCTGACAGATGGCAGTGGGAGGGCAGTTAGGTGGGCTCCATGCTGCGAACACAGGCTTCTGCCCCTAGCACTGCCATCAACCCCTCCCCACATATGATGTCATTGAAGAAGTTTCAAGGATGGGGCAATGATAGGTCCTGTGACATATTGGTCTGGGCCAGAAGGGTACAGACAGATGGAGTTCATTTCTGCTACCCCCCCTGCACCTCAGGAGAAGCCAGAGTGAGGTGGGTGTGGTGGTCCCTAGGCCAGGCTGCCCAGATTCAAATCCCAGCTCTGCTCCTTCACCACTGTGAGGCCCTGGGTAAGTTCTTCCCCACTCTGAGCCTCAGAGCACAGCCCATGGCTTCAGGGGTTGCTGGAGACTCTAAGGGTGAAGCAGAGAAACTCTGATCATGGAGCCTGGTGGACGGTCATCTCTCAATGATGATCAGCTCTCCTTATCCATGCATGCAGCAGGGACTAGCAAGCAGCAGGCACTCAGTAAATATTTCTGGAATGATTTAAATGAAAGAATGGTCACAGGCCATGAGCTAGGTACCACCATCATGCCCATTTTCCAGATGGGAAACAAAGACCCAGAGACACCAAGGCACTTACCTTCCCTGAGGAACACAGGGACTCAGGGACCCAAATCTGCCTCACACTTTTATGGTGAAAATCTCTTGCTCCACCTCTAATTCAGATTGGGTCAGTAACCCAAACTCAGGGTCTGAGGACATCACATGCCATCTTCACGCAGATTCTCCCAACATTAACCTTCCTTTCAAACCTCAGTCCTCTCTGAATGAGAATCAAATTCCTTGGCCATGAGGAGTGTCAGTATCACTGTGGCCCTGTGCCTTAGCTCTCCTGCTCCTCACCATCTGCCCCATCCAGGAGTCAGCACCTTTATAAACTGTGGCTTTTCCTTCTGAACTGGGAGAAATTTGAGTTTCCTAGAGCCCCACTGCAGGACCTATGGCCATGGTTTAGCACTGTCTCCAGGCCATACCTCCTCTTCCTGCCTTATGGCTCCTGGAAGATCATTTAGTCCAGGCCCATATTAGTGGCTTCTCAGCATCAATGGTCAATTCCCTGATTTACCATAAAAATGTCTGGATTGAGCCCCAAGGACAGTAGCAGTGGAAAGGGGATGGTTGAGGGAAAACTCTTGGGGACCAGGTCACACATCTGCCTGCCAATCTTCCCAAGACCAGGGTCCTCCCAGTCACCCTTCATGTCCCCCAATTCCAGCCTGCTGGTGACCTCATATTCCAGAGGTCACAACTGAGCTGGGTACCACCTCTGGGCCTTTACCCATTCAGATTCCCCTGCAAAAGAGTCCCACAGATGGCTTCTCTTCCTACAGGACTCTGCTAAAATGCCACCACCCCAGGGTTTCTTCCTGAGCATCCTGTTGACACAGTCCTGGGGTCGCCCTCCCACATCAGCCTGTCTGGTGGTCTTCAGGTGTCCTCTCCACTTGCATTTACTTCCTTGTGTGTTCTGTTGATTGGGTCTATATGTCCATTCCCAAGGGGGCTTACTGTCTCCAAGTCCTGCTCACTGTCTTTTCCCCAAACCACTCCAGGCACACAGCAGTGCTCAGTACCATTTGAGGGGTGAGTGACCTGATTGATTCTCTATGAATTAACTTGCTAAGAATGTGCTCACCTGAGATCTTGTATCTTATCAAAGAGTAACAGCAGTAACCACTTCTGCCCTAGCTCTGTGCCCCATGGTAAGTGCTCAGTGGGTAAAGCATCATTTCCATGCTCCCTGAATATTATCTCTTCAGTGTTGAACTATTGGTCTAGATTTGTCAATATTGACTCAAATATGTAAATTCATTCATATAATATTGAAGCTATAGGTTCATCATTATCTACCCATCAGGGTAGATTGCCTGATGTTGATTTGTTAATATCAATACTTCAATGTAGATATGTCTATATTGATGGGGTAAATTTGTCAATATCTTCTCACCCGCATACTTATGTTGACATCAACCCATTAGTGTAGATTCATCAATTATGACTTCTTGGGTTATAATCCTTGCTATCTACTTGCAAGTGTAGATTTGATGATATTGATATGTTAAGGTAGATTTGTCAATATCTACTTGATAGGGTATATTAGTTGATATCAACTTGTAAAGGTTCATCAATTTTAATATTTTGATATCAATTTATCAATATAAGATTGTCAATTCCAACTCAACTGTATACATTTGTCAATATTAAGTGGCCATGGTAGATTCTTCAATATTCACAAGTTCATGAAAATTTGTCAATATCAGGCAGTCATTGTGATTTCTCTGCTATTGACTAAACTGGGTATAATCATTGATGTTGACTCATCTATGTAGATTCATAAATATCAACTAGTCAGTGTAGATTTATCAGTATTGATTTGTTGGAATCAAATCATTGATATAGATTCATTGATATCAACTGGTGCAGTTAGATTCATTGATATGGACCCATCCAAGTTGTTTCATTTATATTGACCCCCTGGAGTAGATTCATCAGTATCAACCTTTTGAAAACTATTTGAAAATGTGGATTCATTGATATTGACTGATCTGGGTACATTAGTTAATATCAACCTGTCTGGATATTCATTGATATCAGTTCATCTGTGTAGATTTGTCAGCATTGACACATCAGGTTTGATTGATATCAGTTTGTCAATATAAATTCTGCATATTAGATTGGTTGATATCAACTCAACAGAGTAGATTCATCATATCAATTTGCTGGTATAGATTCATCAATATTGCCATGTTGGTAGATTCATCAATATCAAGCAATCAGTGTCAATTCACTGATATTGACCCATCAGGGTTGATTTGTTGATATTGACCCATTGGGGTAGATTCACCAATATTGACTCGATGAGATAGAGTTATTGACATTGATCCATAGGTGTTTACTCATTAATATGGACCAGTCATGGTAAATTTGTCAAATTCGACTCTTGTGTACATTTGTTGATATTGGCTCATCAGTGTAGATTCATCCATAATAAACTATCAGGTAGATTTGACAGTATCAACTTGATTGGGTAAATTCATCAATATGAATTTGTCATTGTAGGTATATCAATTTTGATATGTCAATATTGACTCATTGATGAAGATTCATCAACATCAACTCATCATTCAAGATTTGTTGATATTGACACACAGGGGTAGACTCATAGATATCGACTCAATGGTGTAGACTCATCAATATTAATTTAAAAGTGTAGATTCATCAATATTGACCTATCAGTGTAGATTAATTTATATTGACTCAAAGTTGTAGATTAAATGATGTTGACCTGTAGGGGCAGATTCATCAGTATTGACTGGTTGGGGTACATTTGTCAATATCCACACATTGGGTAGATTTGTCAATATCCACTCTTCAGTGTAGATTCATCAATACTGCCTTGTCGGGGAACATTGTTTAATATTGATTTGTCCATATTAATTCTTTGATATAAATTTGTCAAAATTGGCTCTTTGGGGTAGATTTGTCATTATCAACCCATTTGGGTAGATTTGTCAATATCAACTTGACTGGTTAGATTTGTTGAAATTGACTTGATAGTGTAGATTCATCAATATTGATTTGTGAGAGATCCAAGATGGTGGACTAGAGGGAGGTTGCATTCCTTGTTGCTCCATAACTCAGGATTCAAGAAGAGAAAAATATGTTTCTCTGTGAGGCAGTCTCCGCTGTTCATTGATTCCCTGCTGTTTACCCCATTTGTCCACTGTAATCACCTGCCATCTGTCAGCATATTGCCTACTTTTGAGTGCAGATTGCCCACTGACTGCTGTCTATCATCCACCATTTGCCTGTTTGCCTGGCTCTTCCCTGTCTTTCACTCACCCATCACCCACCTCCTGATGTCCACCTGCCAATCATCCATTGTTAGCCTATGGTCTGCCTACAGACCACCAGTGGATTTCCTGCTAACCACTGTTGCCTTGAAGTCCATGTCACAGGTTTGGTTACATGTAGCTGCCACCATTTGGGGACAAGAAATAGGGCCTACAGAATCCCCAGCCAGACTGAACACACCATGCCTCCGGGACCTGACTAACTGCCCCACTGAAACTTGGCACCTGCACACTGCACTGCAGCTCTCCATTTATCAACACATTTGGAAGCCAGTGCAGCCATCTTGGATTATTCTGGAAGTGAAAGCTACCATATTTAGGTGGGGTATTACTACCCTGAGACAGCTGCTGGAGACTGGAAGCTCATTGTCAGGTACCTCTCTTTCATCAGGCTATTGAAGACTGAGAGGTGTGAATAGTATATGATTATTGTAGTGTAGATTTTTTGTCTCTTTTTAAACATTTTCAAGTTTTTATTTCTTATTTTTTCTCACTCTATTTCCTTTTGTTTACCTGTTTCCTCAGAATCTCTTTCTTCCTTTTCTCAAGCTAACATCCAACTTCTTTTAATTCCACTTTCACTCTTCCTATGGTCTAGTACTTCTATATACTCTAATTTATCCCGTTAACAGTTACATCCTACACCTTTCCCCATCCTCTTTATCTACCATTAGAAATTGCAGATCTCACTGCAAATCTATTAGATAGTGTAGATAATAATCAAACTCATCCTCTGTTTATTATAACACTGTTAATGTCTTCATAGGGGGTATTTGGTATAGTGTTATATATTATCTGTACTGGGTGCTGCTAATACTGATTTCCCCCTAAAAGAAGAGGTTTTTGGAAAACTACATGGTCACTATAAGTCTATAGGGGGAAAAGTGCTATACCCCAGATCTGCACTGCTAGAGAAAAAGATACATGACCAACATGAAAAAACAAGGGAAGAAAGTATTCCAAACAAACCAAGATTCTATATTAATAGAATACAATGACAGAATAGTAGAAGAAATGTCAGAGGAGGAGTTCAGACTATATTTAATTAAAATGATTTGAGAAGCAAAGAATGAGATAAGAAAGCAAATGTGGGCAATGAACGATCACTCCAAAAAACAGTTGAAACAGCAACTGCAGGAGGTAAAAGATCATTTCAACAAAGAGAGATTTTCAAAACAAACCAAACAGAAATTCTTGAAATGAAGAAAACAATAAACCAAATAAAAACCTCAATGGAAAGCATCAACAACAGTCAAGATCACTTTGAAGACAGAACCTCAGACAAAAAGTTAATTTTGAAAATGTTGACCAAACAGAAAAGATGGTAAGAAACTGTGAATGGAACATCCAAGACTATGGAATATCTTTAAAAGCCCAAATTTAAGAATTATTGGGAGTGAGGAAGGCACAGAGATACAAACCAAAGAAATGAACAAACTATTCAATGAAATATTATCTGAAAATTTTCAAAACCTGAAGAATGAAATGGAAAATCAACTATAAGAGGCTTACAAAATTACAACAGATCCACACCAAGGAACATTATAATGAAAATGCCTAACATCCAAAATAAAGAGAGAATTTTAAAGACTTTGAAAGTAAAGCATCACATTACATGTAGGGGGAAACCAACATGGATATCAGCAGATTTCTCAGCCCAGACCCTAAAAGCTAAAAGGAATGCAAACAATGGATTTCAAGCTCTTAAAGACCATGACTGCCAAACAAGAATCTTATACCCAGCAAAACTTTCAGATTTGAAGACAAAAAAAAATCCTTCCATGATAAACAAAAGTTAAAAGTATTTACAAATAGAAAGTCTGCATTACAGAACATTCACAGCAAGATATTCCATGAGAAGAAAATGAAAAACAACAATGTAGGTCAGCAAAGGGAAGAACTACTCTAAAGAAAAAGTCAATCAAGGGAGAAACCAAGTCAAGTTAAAAACCAAAAATAAGCCAAAATGACTGGGAATACAAATCATATCTCAATAATAACCCTGAGTGTTAATGACCTAAACTCATCTATCAAATTTTTCTGTCTCAAAATGGACATGATTTTGTCAATCAGCATGTTAGGTTAGGAAGAATAGGCCTTTGTGATATGAACTATAAATATCTCCCATAGTTGTCTTTTTCAAAAGTGTTTTAAAATGCTTATTTCCATAAGTATTGATTTTTATGTAATGCAGTGTAATAATGAAATGATTTATGACTTGGGGATTTTGACTCATGCAATAGACGGTGCTTGCTAACTACAGATATGTATAGAAAAAAAATAAATTTTCTTATCATTTAATGGTTGTGTTATTTTAAAAATTATCTTGCATATCTGGAATTTATCATGGTAAATAAAGTGAGGCAGGGATATTACTTTATTTATCCCTATAACATTATTGAATACTACTTTTCCGCAGTGATTCGAGATAATGTCATCTTATATAGTCAATTTCTATGTGTATCTGAGTGTATTACTTCAGGGCATTCTGTTTTGCTAATAGACAAGTTTGATACTTTTAAATTATTTAAACTTTTAAAAAAATGCCTTAATGTGTTTTAGTGCTGGTACCATTTCTATATTTATGTTTTCACTAAATTTATCATCAGGTGATAAAACTTAAAACTGTGAAACTTTCATTGATATTTTGTTAAATTTACAAATTTATATGGCCCTTCTATTTATAGAAATTCTATTTTTCATCTTCAGTGGTATTTTAATTTTAATTTTTAATATGTCTCACAGTTTTATTGACATATTAATATATTTTTATTACTGATATATATGAAAACTTTTCTTCCATTAAGTCTTCCTAAATACTGTTTGAATATATGTAAACTACTGAATTTTTATGTTGATTTTGTACTTGGTAATCTAATTGAGTTATCTTACTATTTACAATAGCTGTTAATAAAAGAAAAAAATTATAGTTGCACATGAGTCAGCTACCAGAATAATTAATGCAGCATATTTATATAATAATAAATTGGAAACCCCAATAGACCAATAAGTGACGGGTCAAATATTATTATAATACCACTACACAGTGGTTTACTGTGGAATCATTAAAATTGTATAATGTAAGAATAGTTAACACAAAAAATTGATATATTGTTCAAATGGGAAAATCAAGTTACAAAATACTATAATAGTGTGATTCTATGTATGTAAAAGAGAAAAATTGTGTGCATTTGTTTACATTTCTCTGTGTAACTTGCAAATTGAATAAAGATGGCACATTTGGGGAAAAAAAGGGGGGAACTAACCTTGCTCATGTTAATAATGCTCTCAATATTTCCTTCTTCTCAGTAAGTGATCTTAATGTACATTTTGAAGATAATACACATCTCTGGTCCTCTGCCTTGGACAGGCACTTGCACCTCAGGATCCACTATCAAAGATTTATGTAAAATACTGAGTTCCACCAGATCTGATATGGTGGGACCCTGCAACGTTGATTAATTGGGGGAGGGGATATGTTGCTGTTCTTACTCCTACAGATCCTCTCTGGATTCCTGCCAGATGTGTGAGACTTGACAATATTCATGAGTTGGCATCAAGGACTTCACATTCTGATTCCCAAATTGCATTTGACCCTGGCTGAAGAGGATCCTGATTCAAAGTAGGAACCTCTGATAAGAACAAGAGGTCCAAGATACCCTCTGTCTTCTAATCATCTAGTGACTTGGAGGAATATAAAAAATTTAACAACATCTGCTCAACAAATGCTAGCACAAATGGGTTTACAATGTACTCCAAAAAACTTGGTTACAGCTCTGTTTGCCAGACTTACCCAAAATTATATAACTATGCTGGCTATTATTGTGTTATTTCTCTGTTATTGTATCCCTCTATGCAACTCAATAACAATCAATAACTTAATCTAACATATATATATATACAATATTTCATCCATCAATGAGCAAATACATTTTATTCTCAGCAGCACATGGATCCTTCTGTAAAATAGAATATATATTATGCCACAAAGCAGTCCTTAGTAAATCTGAAAAATAGAAATACTACCTCGTGTTTCATCAGATCAAAATTGAATGAAACTACAAACCAATGACAAAATAAAAACCAGAATATATCCCAACACCTGGAGATCAAATAATATGCTACTTAATGTAGCATGGATAACAGAAAATATAAGGGAGGATTTTAAAAAATTATTAAGGGTAAAAGAAAATGACAATACAACATATCAAAATCTCTGGGATACTGTGAAAGCAGTACTAAGAGGAAAATTTATTGCATGCAATGAAACTCTATTGGTTAGATTCATTAATGTCAACTCTCTGATTAGATTCATCAATATTAACTTAACTGGTTCAATTGGTCAAAATGTACTCATTGGGGTACATTTGTCTATATCAACCAATGGGATTAGACTTGTTGAGTACCCTTTGGTGTAGATGCATCAAAATAGACTTGTCAGGGTAGATTAGTACATATCAACACCTAGAGTTAGGTTGTACAATATTGACTCTTCTCATTAGATTCATCAATATCAACCCATCTGTGTAGATTCATCAAAATTGACTCATCAGCATAGATTCATCAATAGTGACACTTCAGTATAGATTCTTTGATATTTATGAGTCTATTGATTTGATGATGTAGGTTTATTGATATAGAATTTATGAGGTGGAGTCATCAATATTGAATACCTATGTACATTAATTGGTGTAGATTCATCCGTTTTGACACATCACTGTAGACTCATCAAATTTGACTCAAAGGTTAGATTTGTCAATATTTATTCATCAGTATAGATTCATCTATACTGACTCTTCAGGGTAGATTTGTCAATATTGACTCTTTGAGATAGATTTGTCAACATTGATCCATCAGGGCAGATTGGTTGATATTGAATGGACTGGGTAGATTTGTTGGTATCAACTCATCATTGTAGATATGTAGATATTGATATGTCAATATAGACTGGTGTAGACTTATACACAATGACTCATCAATATTGATGCATCAACATTGATTCATTGATGTACTTTCACTGATATCAAACTATCAGTGTAGATTTGTCAATATTGACCCATTGGGGTAGATTCTTTGATATTGACTTTATGATATAGATTTGTTGATATCAAATTGATGGTACTGACTCATTATTACTGATTCCTCAGATAGATTCCTTGATATTGACTTATCAGTGTAAATTCATCAATAGCAATCACCCAGTGTAGATTTATAGATGTCAAATCAATGGTAGATTCATTGATATCAACCCATCAGTATAGATTAGTTGATATTGACTTGAAGGCATGGATTCATCAATGTCAACTCTTCAGTGTAGATCAGTCAATATAGATTCAATTGGGTATATTCATCAGTATCAACCCAACAGGGTAGATTTGTCAATATTGAGTTGTCAGGGTTGATTTGTTGATATCAACCATAGGGGGACATTCACACTAACATTGTCATGTCAATGTGCATTTGTCGATATTGACCCAATGGGGTAGATTTGGTGATATCTAATCATTGGTGTTGATTCATTGATATCTGCTCATCATTATACATTCATCAATATCAACCCATAGGGGAAGATTGATCAATGTCAATCATCAGTGTAGATTCATTAATATCTACTTGTTGGCTTAGATTAATTGATATCAGACCTTAGGGGTAGAATCATCAATATTAACCAGTCATGTTAAATTTGTTGATGTTCATATGTCAATATTGATTTGTCAATTTAGATTACTTGATATTGACCTGAAAATGTAGATTTTTCAATATCAACTTTTCTGGGTGTATTCATCAATATCAACCCATTGGTGTGGATTTGGTAATATCTATCACTGGGGAATATTCATTGATACTTAATTATCAGGATACATTCATCCATATCAACCCATTGGGGTAGTAGCAGGAGTAATGGAACTGGTGAAACATTGTAATTGTCTAGAATAAGAGTTCCTCTATTCCCAGAAGATTTGTGACTGAGGTCAAGGTTAGTGCTGAAAGGATTCTTGCACAGAGCCTCCTCACGCAGGGTGTTACCACAGCAGTTAAACATCCTGTGCCCTTGCACAGGAAAATTCCCAGGCACCAGTCATGCTACAGTTATGAGGTCATCAGAGACCCCCAATCTCAATCACTGCTCTCCCATCCTGTCACTACTCTGCACACAAATGTATTCATTTGGATAGATTCATCTATATCAACCAATGGAGATAGATTTGTTTATACCAACTTGATGGATTAGATTTATCAATATTGATTCAATTGGTTTGATTTGTTAGATTTGTCAAAATCAATTCATTGGGATAGACTCATCAATTTTGACCCAGTGGGTTGATTCATCAATATTGACTTGATGGCACAGATTTATTGATGTGGACCCATAGGGGTAGATTTATCAATATCAAACTGTAGGGGTAGATTTGTCCATATCAACACATCAGTGTAGATTCATCAATATCAACTTTTTGGGTAGATTCATTGACATTGATATGTTGATATTGATTCATTGATGTATTGATTCATTATTGACTCCTCAGTGTAGATGCATAAATATCAACTCATCAAGGTAAATTTGTTGATATCAATTCTTCAGTATAGATTTATAGATATCAACCCATTTGTGTTGATTTGCTGAAATTAAACCTATGGAGTAGATTCATCAATATTGACCCGTCCAGGTACATTTGCCAACACTGACCCATCAATGTAGTTTGGACAATATTGACCCATTGGGTTAGATTTGTTCATATCAGCACAATGGGGTAGATTTGTCAATAATGATACAAGCATGTAGATTCATAAATATTGACTTGTTGCAGTAGATTGTTCATTATCAATTTGCCATTATCAATGATATGATGTGGATTCATTGGTGCCAACATGTTGGGTAGATTTGTGGATATCAACTTGTCAGTATAGATCATCAATATTGACCCATTTTTGTACAATCATCAATATCAATCCATCAAGGTAGAGTCATCTGTATTGACCCTTTGAAGTATACTTGCCAATATTGACTCTTTGGTATGTATTCATTCTTATTGATTTGTCTGTGTAGATTCCTCCACACCAACCCATTGTGTTAGAACAGTCAATATCAACTTGATGGTATATATTTACGGATGTCAATAATAGGTGTTGATTCATTGATATTGATTCATTGGTATAGATTCTTTGATATCAACCAATTGGAGCAGATTCATTGATATTGACACTTCAATGAAGATCCATCCATATCAATCCATTGGGTTAGATTCATCTATATCAACTTGATGGGGTAGATTCATTGACATTGACCTGTGTATGTTGATTCATCTATATTGACTCATCAGTGTAGATTTGTTCATATTGAACTATCTGTGGTGATCCAGCAGATATTGATTTGTCAGTATTGATTCATAGATGTACCTTCATTTATATTCAACCATCAGGGTATATTCATCAATATCAACTCTTCTGGATGGATCTATTGTTACTGACCTAAGGGTAGATTTGTTGATATTGACATTTTGGTGTAGATGAATCAATATTGAATCATTGGTGTAGATTTTTCCATAGCTACCCATTGGGGTAGATTCATCAAAATTGTTTCAATTGGGTAGGTTTGGCAATATCAACATATCGGTGTAGATTCTTTAATATCAACCCATTGGTCTATATTTATTGATATGGACTTGAAGGTGTAAATTCATCAATGTCACCTTAAAGCTGCACATTCATCTATATCTACCTGTCAGTGCAGATTCATCAATAGTGACTCAAAGGTTTAGATTCATCAAAATTGACACTTTAGTGAAGAAATATCTATGTGTACCATTCAGCATAGATTTGTTGATATAGACCCATAGGCATATGTTCATCAATATTGATTCATTGGTGTAGGTTTTTTGATATCAATTTGTCAGGGTATATTGTTCAATATTGATTTTCCGATATCAACTGTTCAACACAGACATGTCAATACTGACTTAATAGGGAAGGGTTGTCAATATCTACTCACCTGTGTAGATTTGTCAAAATTGGACCCTCAGGGTAGATTAATGGATTATGACACATCAGGTTAGATTCATTAATATCTACTAACTGCTGTAGATTTGTTGATATCAACACATTGAGGTAGATTCATCAATATTGACTCAATGGGGTTTATTTGTTGATATCAACTCAGTGGGAAGATTTTTTG
This sequence comes from Sciurus carolinensis, assembly GCF_902686445.1. NCBI lineage: Eukaryota > Metazoa > Chordata > Mammalia > Rodentia > Sciuridae > Sciurus > Sciurus carolinensis. The sequence continues at coordinate 778,140 of NW_025920182.1, forward strand.
ATATTGATGGATTGACAGTGATTCATCGATGTAGATTTGTCAATATTGACTCAACATGGTACATTCATCAATATTGACTTGCCATGATAGATTCTTGGTATCCACAATTCTGTATAGTTTTGTTGATATCAACCCATTGGGGTAGATTCGTCATTATGAACCAGTCATGGTAGATTTTCTGATATCATTTAAACTGGGTAGATCCATCAATATTGATATGTTGAAATCAATTGATGATGTAGATTCATCAATATTGACTAGTCCATGCACATTGGTTGACATTGATGTGTCTGGGTAGATTTGTTGATATTGATTCTTTGGTGGAGATTTGAAGATATCAACATACGGGTAGAGTCATCAATATTGATGTGTCAGTATGGATTTGTCAATGTGGATTCATTTTTTGATATCTACTCTTCTGGGTATATTCATCAATATCTACCCTTCTCATCAGTGTAGATTCATTTATATCAAAACGTCAGGGTAGATTCATCAATATCAACCCATCAGAATAGATCCACCAATATCAATGGTTTGATGTAGATTCATTGATATCAAAACTTTGGTGTAGATTCATCAATATCAACTCATCAAGGTAGATTCATCAATATCAACCTATGTAGATTTGATGATAAAGACTTGACTTGTTGATTTGTCAATATTGACTCATTGGTGGAGATGTATAAATATCAACTTGTATGGGTAGAATCATCAATATAAATTTATTGTTATGGATTTATCAATGTAGATTCATTGATATCAATCCATTGGGCTATATTTGTTGATATCTACTCTTCTGGGTATATTCATCAGTATCTACCTTTTGATGTAGATTCATCAATATTGACTCATTGGATTTGATTCATTCATATAAATCCAATGTATAGATTCATCAATTGTAACTATTCTGGGTAGATTAATTGACATCAACTCTTCATTGTGGATTCATCAAAATCAACACATTAGTGGAGATGCATTGATATTGATTAGTCAATATCAATTTGCCAAAATAGATTTGTTGATATTAACTTGATAGGATAGATTCATGAATATTGAGTCATCATGGTAGATTTGTTGATACTGACTTTTCTCCTTAACATGGGCTTTTATAAATGCTTATTCTATTTCTGTTAAATGAAATTTATCTAATTTTATCTTATGGTATCCATGACATCCAAGATTTTAGATCAACCTATCTAATATTTTAACTCATTAATTTTTGCTGAAGACACTTCCTATAAGAAATAAATATTACACTTTAACTGTTTTAGAGAAATCAACACTATATTGATTGCTTGACCACTTAGAGAAATGAATAGTTAAGTAAATTTAGTGACATTCTTATTTTTATCTATTTTGCTAATTTTAGTCATGTGAACTGAAAGGCATTTGGATCCATTTTATTGTAAATTTATTAATGCTTATTTTTTATTTATGCCTAATTTGGTACCATATACATAATATATAGACAAAAGCATATATGTAGATACAACATACAATAAAGAGGTATGCACACATATGCAAAAAACTGATATAAAACAAAGAACTTATAATTTTAGATTCCCAGTTATGAAACAAAATAGCTTCAGATGTTTGTTGCACAAAATGTCATATATAACCACTGAGAAATTAAAATAAAGCTTGTCACAAATTTTTATAAAACATGTGTAGAACCTGTGCATTTGGAGACATAAGGTGTAGAATCTACCAGCAATGGGGAAGACTAAAATCAAAGGTTTATGTGGGCTACTCATTCTCCAAGGTGGAAGATTTACTCTCATTTTCACCATTGTATATTCTACATCCTTAGGTCTTTTCAAAATGAATCTCTTCCTTTCCAATGTAATTATGAGTTAACATTTGAATGATTGGACTCTGAGTAAAGACAGTAGAAGAAAACATTAGGCAAGAAACTCAAGGAACACAAAACAAGAACAACACTTGCAGGACCAAAGCTGAATTCACAAAAATACCCTGAAGCTCAGAAGAAGACAGAGGCTTTGAAACATGACACAGTTATTTTTCACAACTGGATCAGATTAGAATCAGCTGAGATATGAAAAAAATTCTGGGAGAATATGAAGTCCTCAAGAGACCCTTTGCAAGGACAATATGTACTTATGGGATCCTTTTAATTTTTCCTTACTGTGAATGTCTGGAAAGAATAAAAAATGCATGGAAATTAGTGAATTCCCTGACATTCTCAGGCCTGGTGCACCTGGCCGATTCAGATTTTTTCTTTCTTTCTTTTTTCCTTTTTCTTTTTTCCTCTTTCTTTCTTTCTTTCTTCTTTCTTTCTTTCTTTCTATCTTTCTTTCTTTCTTTCTTTCTTTCTTTCTTCTTTCTTTCTTTCTTTCTTTCTTTCTTTCTTTCTCTCTTTTTCATCCTCTTCTTTAGCCCTTAATGTGGAACTAACTCAAAGAACAGAATTAAAGAGTATAGGAAAAGAGAAATCAATAATTTAATACCTACAGCAACTTCGATTTAAAAGTGACATTATATTTCCTCTGCTTTTAAATCAGTTTTTGCAATAACTGATGGAATTTTCATTACATATGGATATTAGGCAGGTGGCAAAAAATAAGGGAATATACCATTTTGAACATGATACTCAGAAAACTTATACACAGCACAGTTTGACCATTTTCCTCCATTTTTATAAAACAAGTTCTTCTATAAGATAGCATAATAATTTATGTTTTTCTTCAGAGACCATTTTTTTTCCATTTCCTGACTGGTAATGAAGCCAGGCTCATGTGCAGAATAAATGATTTGTTCCTTAAAGTTTGGGAAATGTTTCCAGAGAAGTATAACCTTGCATCCAATCTATGAGGCAGAAGGAAGACTAGGGGTGTCTCCTGATATTCTCTGTCTCCTCTGAACCACAGTGTAGAGAGTGGTGATAGAGAATGGGAGAACAGTGATTGAGATTGAGAGTCTCTGATGACCTCATGGCTGTGGCTTTGGTGCTCTGGAATATTTCTGTGAAAGGGCAGAGTATGCTTAGCTACTGTGTCAATGTCCTCTATGAGCAGGCTCTCTGCAAGAGCCCTATCAGCTCTGATCTTGATTTCAGGCACACAGCTCCTGGGAAGGAAGGAATTCTTATGCTAGACAACCACAATGTTTCACTAACTCCACTTCTCCAGTTCCTGCCTACTTTATAATAATTTTTAACAATAGACTTTCTTGAGAGCTACAGAAATCTCCTAACATTGCACTTTTCAACTGTGGCCTGCAACTACAAAAAAGCAACATAGGATGTGCTAATTTATGTAACTTTCTTGAATACAAAGAATAATGGTTGCATAGTCTTTAACCTGATAATGAGACATATATCAATAAAGATCACTGGCATAACTCTTTAGATCTGCATCTCCATCAGAGAGCAGTGCTCCACCTGATCCCAGTTTAATCTTCAAGGTATGTGTCTGTGAATATTTTCCAATCCCCCTTCACCCCTGGCTGCACCTGGGAGTTTGGTTGCGGTGGTTAAGACAGTTGGTGGTCCACATGGATTCAGACACAGGGTAACTTTCTTTGCCCATTAGAATAGGGGAAACTCCTGGAGGTGCACCTCATAAGTCAAAAAAATCCCCAAAGGTAAAGAGGTCAGGGGAGTGAGTCAGAATAAGGAATAAAATATGAGAAATACAGGATCCAAAGAAAGGGATCATTATGTGTCTGTCCTTAGAGATCTGCATAAGAAGAGTGATAGTTCAGTTAGATAAGCACAACTGTTACAATTTATAAACTTTAATACTAAAATTCTGTCCCACTGTTGGTTCAGTCTCATAATGGCTTTACCAAGACCCCCTTTCTTAGAAAACTGGCAGAAAATGTTATGAGAATGCCCTAAATGTTGCTTTTATTGTGTAGTCAGGGCAGGGAATTCACTATGTTGTGGTTAGTCAATGGCATAAATATTCTAATTCAGTGTATATACACATAGTCACAAACATTAACTTTGGAACATGTACATTAACCTTATATAATGTATTTTCAGTATCCTTTCTTTGTAGTTTATGTAAATGGTCCTATGAAAAGGATTATGGCTGTGTTTATGTCAGTCTTTTTCCCTGTTGTGATTAAAAGGCTTTACCAGACCAATTATAAAGGAGGAGAATTTTATTTGAGAGTTCACAGTTTCAGAGATCTCAGACCATGGAAAGCTGGCCCATTCTTTGGGCATTGAAATGAGGTTAAATATCATGGCAGAAGTGTGTGGTGAAGGGAAGTGGCTAATATGAATGAAGCAGAAAGAGACACTCACTCACCAGATACAAAATGTATACCACAAACACTTGCCTCCAATGAAACAACTCCTCCAGTAACACACTTCCTCCCTTCAGTTGCCACTCAGTTAATCCCATAAGGGGATACATTTATCATTTGGCTTGGAGGATAAGGAGGACTTTCTGAATTGTTTGGCTGTTTCTCAAAGAAGTTCGGAGAAAGTTTCCCTAATGTGAGAATGTACAGGAAAGCACTTTCAAGTGTGTAAGAAGGTTTCTTGATTTAATTAGGGAGGGATTACTTAGATGTGTAGGGAAGTGTGTTTGTGGTGAGTAGGAAAGGTTCTCTGAGGTAGAAAAGTGGCTTCTTTTTATTGTGTAGTGAGGTCTCACTAAGGCATGTATAAATGGCCTTCTGAAGGGTGTAGGAGGGCTCCTTTATGTATGTTGGAGGGCCACTGTTGTTAGTTAAAAAGGCTCACAGAGGTGCCTATGATATGAATAAGGAGAACACCAAGTTTTGATGGGAATTTTCTTTGAGGATAGTAGAGCGAATCTCTGTAATGTTTAGGAAGGCCAGTCAAAAAGGAATCTTGTGTACTCTCAGGTGTCTTTGGAAGTAAATAGGGAGGGCTCTTTAGTGAGCAGTGAGGTTGATCTGAGATGTTTGGTTAGGGTTTGCTGAGGTGTGTATTTAGGACTTGAAAAGGAGTATGATGTGTATTCACTTAGCTCTATAGGGCTTTCTCTCTGAAATGTGTAGGAACAGATTGCAATATGAGTAGTGAAGTCATTTTTATGTGTCTACAATGCACTCTGATGTTTACAGGGTGGGATCCTTGATATTTGTAGTGAGTGTTCTCTGATCTGTGTAGTGTGAACTTGATGAGATATTTAGGAAGATTTTATGATGTTTGTCTGAGTGCTCTTTACATTTCTGGGAAGGACTTCTGAGGTGATTTGGGAGGACTTACAGAGTTACATAGGAGTGGAGCTCCATGAATGATAGAAAGAGATTGGTGAGTTGTTTCCAGAGGGTTGTTTAATATGAGTAGTGAAAGCTCATTGAATTGAGAGGAGAGGACAAGCTGATGTGGATGGGAGGGCACTATGAGTTGAGTTTTATGGTTGGACTGGGGTAAGTGTTAGGTTCAGGATCAGGGTTAGCATTTGTAATGTATAGGAAAAACCTTTGTTGTGAGTTGAAAGACTTCTCTGTGGTGTGTATTGAGGGTACTCAAAAGTGCATTAATAGGTCCTCTGGTGCTTAGAGTGGGCTTGTGAAGAAGTATAGGTAGAAGAGAGGGCTTCTAAAGCAGTATAGTTTGTACACACTGAGGTATGTAGGGATGACTCTGTGTGGCATGTAGGGGCTGCTCTTGAGTTGAGTAGGGAAGACTTTCTTTAATGTGTATGGAGGGTACTCTAATTCTGTATGAATGGTTTTCAGACTTGCATTTTGTGAGATGAGTAAAGAAGGCTATATGAGGAGTGTAGCAGGGTTGTTATGTGTGTCAGAGGTCTCTTAGATATGTGTGGGAGAGCCCTCTAAGATGCATTTTGATGGTTCACCCAGGTGTATAGGGAATACATACTCAGATGAGTAGGAAAGACTCAGTTGTGTTCACAAGGCCATTTAATGTGAATAGTGAGAGCTCTGTGAGATAAGTATGGAGGACAAAAAATGAAATAGAAATGAGGGACCTATGAGATGTTGATTGGGTGATCTATATAGTGTGTAGGTAGGACTCCCTGATATAAGTAGGGAGGGCTCTGTGAGATTTGTAGTGTAGCTACTTTGAGATGTGAAAATAGGGATCATTGAAATACATAGGGACAGAACTCTGATATGTGTAGGGAGATTTTTAGAGTTGTCTAGATAGGTCCCTATTATGGTGTGCAGAGGGATATATGAGAGGTTTAGGAAGGCTTTACGACATATAAGAAAGGCTATCTTAGTTGTGTAGGGAGGGTCCTCTCAAAGCAACAGTGAAATATATCTAATATGAGTAGGAAGAACATACTGGGGTGTGATGGGTGTGTTTGTTGAGGATAGTGGATGGAATCAGAGGCATTTTAGGAGGGCACTTAAAGGAATATCTGAGGTTTGTACTTATGGTGTCTGCAGGTGAATAGGGAGGGTATTTTGCTGGGTAGTGAGAGTTATCTAGTATATATATAGGTAGAATTTTTTGAGGTTTGCTTAAAGGGCATTGTAAGGTTTGCATGGACATCTCTCTGAGATTTGTAGGGAGAACTCTTGATTGGGGTGTATAGGGATGGTGCTCTTAGGTGAATATTAAGAACTCCCAAGTTGTGTAGGAATGTCCCCCTAATGTGAATAAGAAGAGACCTCTGAAATAAATTGTGTGGATTAACTGAGGTTTTAAAGGACAGCTCTATGAATTGGGTTACAGGTTTACTTAATTTTGAGAGTAGAGCACTGCGAGGTGTGCAGAAATGTGGTGTGTCTTGTTTAGTGACAGTTCTCTGAGATGTGCGGAATTGCTCAATGAGGTGTGTGGGAAGTACTTCTGAAATGTGTATGGAAGGCCCTCTGAGATGTAAGGGTACCTGTTGTGAGCAGGGAGGGCTTTCTCAGTTGTAGAGGGAGGTGTCTATATTGTGTGTAGTTATGGTACTCTGAAGTATGGACAGAGGTCCCTGTTAGGTTTGTAGTTCAGGTGATCTAATAAGCGTTGGGAGGTATCAAGTGTGCAACATAAACATTGGTGGGTATAAATGTTTTTTATCTGTGTAGCAGTGCTATTTGGTTTTTGTACAAGGGCCCTTTGAAGTTAATAGTGAGATCCATTTGATATGAATAGGTAGAATACACTACAGTGTGATAGGAGTGTTCTTTGAGTATACTAGAGGTGATATCAATACTGTTTAGGAAGGCCAATCCAAGGATTATCACAAGTGATCTTTGAGTTGTGTAGGTACAACACTCATAAGTAATTAGGGAGGACTTTTTGGTGTGTAGTGAGGTCTATCTGAGATGTGTAGGTAGTGTTCACTAAGGGTATAGCAAAGGCATTCTGAAGTTTAAATTAACATTTCTCTGGAATATCTAAGGAGTACTCTTTCAGGTGTATGAAGAGGGCTTTCTTTGTTGTTTAGGTGTTGCTCAAAAATGTGTTGAGGAAGCATCCTGAAGTTGTGTATGTATGGCACTTTGAAGTGTGTATGAATGGTTCTTGATTTAAATAGGGAGGAATTACTTAGATGTGTAGGGAGGTGTGTTTTAGGTATGGAGGAAAGGTTCCCTTGCTTCTCTTCATTGCATAGGAGGTCTCTGATGTATGTAGGGAGGACCCATTGGTGGTCATAGGAGGGCCACTTGATGTGTGTGGGAGGGCCCCCTGAAGTGAGTTGAAAGCGTTCACAAATGTACATAGGGATGGTGTTCTTTGCTGAGTAGAAAAACCTCAGTAAGTTGTTTACAGACAACCTTTTGAGGTGAGTATTGAGAGCAATGTGAGATCAGTAAGGAGGACAAACTGATATAAAAGGGAAAGAACTACAAATTTTGTGTTAGAGTTAGGATGTGGCTTACAGATTTGGGTCAGGATCCATATCTTGCTCAGTGTCAGGGTCAGGGCAACCTTCTCTGGTATGTAGGGAGGGCTTGTGTTTATGGTTATGGTTAGAATTAGGGTTATGTTAAGGGTCATAGTCAGTATTTTCAGTGTATAAAATATGACTCAGTGATGAGTTGAAAAGACTCTTTGAGATATGTATTAATCACTTTCTAAGATGAGTAGACAGGCTCTCTGTTGCATTTAAATAAGATTTGCCAAAAAAAATAGATAGTAGGGAGTGCTTGGAAAGGAATAATATTTTGTACCCAGTGAGGTATACAGACATGCCTCACTGAGGTGTGTATCAATAGTTCTCTGAGGTGTTTAGGGACTGCTTTTGATGTGGTTAGGGAGGGCTACCTTTGATTTGTATGAGGGTACACTCTGGTAGGTAGGGACTGCCCTCTGAGGTTGGTAGCATGTGCCTCTGAGCTGTGTAAAGAGGGCTGTATGAGTTGTGTAGGAGGGTTCTGTGATGTGTGTCATAGGACAATTTAACATGTGTGGATGGGCCACTGATGTGAGTTGGGAGGGCACACGGCAGTGCAGAGGAAAGGTTTTTTGTGATGTGTAGGAAGCATTCAGTGAGTTGTGTTTGTAGGGCCTTTTGAGGGAAGAATTGAGATCTCTGAGCGATGAGTAGAGAGGGCAAGTTGATGTAGAAGGGAGAAAACTTTGAGGTTAGGGTGTGGGTTGTGGTTAGGTTTAGGGTTTAGGGTCAAGATCATGATCATGGTCAGCATAATGATCAGGGAGGGCCCTCTATTTTATGTAGGGAGACCTTGGGGTTAAAGTTAGGGTTAGGTCTAAGGTTATTTTCAGGATCAGAGTCATTGTGGTGTACATAGAAGGCCTATGTAGTGACTCAAAAATGTTCTCTAAGTTGTGCATTGAAGGATTTCTGATGTGCATAGACAGACTATTTGAGATATTTAGAGAGGACTTGCAAAGAATTATAGTTATCAGAAGGGGCTTTGAAACAAGTATAGTTTGTATTCAGTAAGGTATATATGGATGTCTCTCTGAGGTGTGTAGAGATTGCTTTGAGGTGATTAGAGAGTGCTTTTATTTATGTTCATAAAGGATACCCTATGGTGTGTAGGGAGGGCTCTTTGAGGTTAGTAGTGCATGGTCTTTGAACTGTGTAGAGTACACTATGAAGTGTGTAGGAGAACTCTATGACATGTCAGAGGACTATTAGACATATGTGAGTGGAACAACTGTGAGGTGATGAGAGGGCTCACACCAGGTATATACAGAGTGTTTACTGAAATAAATAGAAAGTACTGTAGTGACTTGTGCTCAGAGAACAATTTGAGTTGAGCAGAGAGAACTCTATAAGATGAGTATGGAGGACAAAGTCATAAAGAAAGGGAGGCATTATGAGGTGTGTAGTGGAATAACTCTTTGGTGTGTAGGTAGGACTTGCTGAGATGAGTAGGGAGGGCTCTCTGAGCTTTGTTGTGTAGGTACCCTGAAAAGTTTGGTGAGCAGTCATTGAAATGCATAGGGATTGCACACTGATATGTGAAGGGAAGTCTCTCAGGGGTGTGTTGGATGGTCCCTATTAGGTTTGCAGAAGAATCTATAAGGGGTGTAAGAGGGCTTTGCATCTGAGGAGAATTGCTGTCTCAGTGGTGTAGGGAAGGACCTGTGAAGTGAATAGTGTGATATATTTGATTCGAGTATGGAGAACATACTAAAGTTTGATGGGAAGATTGTTTGAAGACAGTATAGGGAATCTCTGAGGTGTTTTGGGAGGGCACTCAATGGAATATCAAGAGGACTCTCAAGTTTTGTAGTTTTGGTCTTTGGCAGTGAATAGTGAGAGCTTTTTGGTGAGTAGTGCAGGCTACCTGAGATGCACAGGTAGCATTTTTTTTTTTTGAGATTTGAGGTTTGATGAAATGGTATTCTGAGGTTTGTATGGAAACCTCTCTGAGATTTGTAGAGAGGATAGTTGAATGAGATGTTTAGGGAGTGTCCTCTTCGGTGAGAGCTATATACTCTTTAAGGGGTGTAGATATGTATTTCCAAGGTGATTAACTGGAGAATTCTGACATGAATAAGGAGGACAAACTCAGGTTTGAAAGGAGGGCTCTATGAATGTGAAACAGAGTCCTCTGAATTGTAAAAGTAGTGCAGAGAAGTGGTGTGTAGTATTTAGCAACTGGTCTCTGAGTTCTGTAGGGACTGATAAATGATGTGTGTAGTCTATGCTTCTATTGTGAGAATGGATGGTCCTCTGTTGTGTAGCAAGTGTGATTGATATGAGTGTGGAGGGCTTTCTGAGATATGTATAAAGGTGACTGTGGTGTCTGTAGGAAAGGAAGGGCTCTCTCAGATTTGTTGTGTGGGCTTTCTGAGGTGGGTAAAGAAGTCTCCATTAGGTGTGCAGAAGCTATCTATGAGGTGTGAAAAATGGCTTTTGCCCATGCAGAAGTGCTATCTCAGTTGTGTATTGAGGGCCCTGTGAAGTAAATACACAGATCCATCTTATATAAGCAAGGAGAACTCCCTGTGGTGGAAGTTTTCTTTTAGGATAATAGCCAAAATCTCTCAGGTGTGTATGTAAGGCCCTTGGAGGTGAGTAGGGAGAGTTTTTGGTGAATATTGAGATCTATCTGAGATGTGTGGGTAGGGTTTGCTGAGGTGTGTAGCATGAGCATTATGAGGTTTGAATTAACATTTCTCTGGCATATTTAGGAATTACTCTCTGTGGTGTATAAGGAGGGCTTTCTGAGTTGTTTAGGGTTTGCTCAACAAAGTGTGGAGGGCGTGTCTCTAAGGTGTGTATTGATTGGATTTAGAGATGTGTAGGAAGGGTTCTTAATGTGACCAGGGAGGAAATTCTTAGGTGTATAGGGAGGTACTTTTGAGTCATATAGTAAATTTCTCCGAGGTGTGAATGTGGATTCTTCTTATTGTGTAAGGAGGGCTCTATGAGGTATTGTAGGAGGGGTTTCTGAGGGGTGTAGGAGGGCTTTATGAGTTTCATAGGAGGGCTACTTAACATAAGTGTGAGTGCTCAATTAAGTAAGTAACGGTATTTTTAGTGTATATGGAAGGCCAGTCAAAAGGGATTTGTGAAGAGTGTAGTGAGGGTTTTATGAGGTTAATAGAAAAGTTCACTCAGGTGTTTAGAAGGGCTTGAAAAAGAGTATTGTATGTACTCACTTATTTGTATATGGATGTGTCTATTTCAGGTATATAGGAACTTCTCTTGAGATATATAGTGAGGACATTTTCAATGTGTCAGGAGGGCACTCACATGTGTAGGGAGGCTTCTGTGATTTTTGTATGGAAATGATTCTGAGCTGAGAAGGGAGGGTTACTCTTAGGTTTAAGGTCAGTTTTTGAGTATAGGGCTTGGATTAGGGTTATATTTAGAGTTAGTATTAGAATAAGGGGGATAGTGTTAGAGTTAGAGGATTAAGGTTCAGTTCAGTGTTGGTGTTAGAATACAAATCAGTATTTGCATTGTAATGGGAAGGCCTCTGTTGTATGTTTAAAATGCTCTCTGAATCATTGTAATGGCACTCTGTGGTGTATTATGAGGGTTGCTTGAGGGGAGAACACAGACTCTCTGAGGTGATTAGGGAAGGCTTCCAAAAAGCCATAGTGAGTACTCACTGAGGTCTGTAAGGATGTCTCTCTGAGATGTGTAGGGACAGTTCTTCAGATGTGTATTGAGGGTATTTTTTGATGTGTCAGCAAGAAACTAAGATGTGTGTACAGAGGGCCCTGTAAAATTTGTAGGGTGTGTCCTCTGAGCTGTGTAAGCAGGGTACTATTATGTGTGTCAGGGGGTTCCTTTCCATATGTGGGAGTGCCCCCCTGAGATGAGTTGAGAGGGTTCACAAACGTGAATCAGGAAGGTGCTCTGTAAAGTGTATAAAGGGCTAACTGAATTGTGTTTCTGAAGCCAGAATTAAGGACAGGTAGTTAGTGTAGAAATAGGGAATTGGGTCAAATTTAGGAAATAAAGCCATGAAGCCATCTGCCTCTGGAAGTTGGAGACTGCCCCTGGAATAATGGAATGTCAAGGAGCTCCAGAACCCATTCATAACCAAATTTACCTGCCTTTATCAAGGACTGCAAGCATGGAGCTGCTAATAATGCCCCCTGGGCCCTTGCCTGGCTGAATCAACTTGGCTCTCCCCCTGCCCATCGCTTCTCACTTTATGCAAAACTGGGCCTAGTCACTGTAGGCAGGAAGGAGAGATAAGGGGGGAGAGAACTGGAGAACAAAAGAGAATTTAACCTATAAAAGATGTAGGGTGTGCTCACTTCTTGGAATTTTAGAACATCAGCCATGGCCCCCTTCTTCCTGCTGGGAGAAGTCTGTATTATTACCTTTAAATAAAACCTGTTTAATATGCTTGCATTGGTGTGCTTCTCTAGTGTTCAATCATCAAAATTAGAAGGAGCAGAACTCGTCACCGGTAAATGGCGGTATCATTTCAAGGGTCATTTGAGGTGATTTTCAGAGATTTGTGAAATGAGTAGGGAGTACAAACTGATAAATGAGAAAAGGCACTATTATGTTAGGCTTAGGATCATGATTTATGGTCAGGTTCATGTTCCTGGTCAGTGTCAGTGTCAGGGAGTGCTTCCTGGTATGTAAGAAGAACTGAAATTTAGGCTTAAATCAGGGTTACTGTCAAGCTCATGTTGAGAACGGGGTGCCATCCGTGCAGCCCTCTTGTATAAACAGCTATTTCATGAACTGGGCCCCCAGGAAAAGGACTTGTAAGCACCGAGGTTCCAGCATCCGCTGTGGCACCTTCGAGGGCCAATACAGGTCAAATGGGATGTGCTGGGCCCAAGGTTTATCAAGGCTGTTCAGAGATATCTATCTGAGGAATGTGCAGTTGTCCAGAGACCCCATCTATCAAGAACAGGGGAACCTAGCCCTGACCCCTCTCCCTCATAATTCACTCCTTCCCTCCTCCCTGTTCCCTCCAGGACCATTCAGTATTGGAGGGACCCAATAAGATTCAAATAAAGTGGAGGGACCAAACCAAAAGAGGGAAAATATTTAGCTATCTGAATTTTAACCAATAATGTACAGGTCCTTGTGTATGAATGCTGAAAAAGCTCTTAAATAGAGCACTTTCTCACCACTTGGGGCTGCTTCCCCCCCCCCACAGTCATTGTATGGGTCTGAGGGGCTGGTCGAGGTCCAAGGTCGAGCTTGCTTTAATAAAACCTCATTGTGTGATTTGCATTACTGTGTGTTCACTTTGAATCTCCGGGGATTAGTCGGAACGGGACCCTAACATTTGGTGACTTGTCCGGGATTGGTTCATCTGACTCCGGCCCAGGAGAGACAAATGACCTATGGTACCTGAGGTTTCTAAGGAAATTTGCCACAGAAGGAGGGTTGGCCACCTCCTGGTAGGACGTAAGTCCTGGTAGGACGTAAGTCCTGGTTAGAGTTTGGGTGAGAATTCTCGTTTGGTGAAAGGAAAGGGTTGCAAGTTACTCTGGAGGCTCCACTGTAGAAAGTCATGGGAGACGTCCCCGACGATCAGGAGTCACATCGACGTCCCCAGTGGATGCCATTTGGGTGGCTGTTTGGTAAGGATCCTTGGTCTGATTCTGGTAGTGTGAATGAGAAGGGCATTGCGCCTGTGAGAGTGGTATGGCTGACCGGCCGGTGGATGTTGGAGAGTCTGGTGAGAATTAGTTTTACTGCATTTATTGCCTCCCTCATTCTCTTCAGTCTGCTTGGTCTGTATCTCCTTACTATGGGACAGGCTCAGGTAACTACTGAGACTTTCCTCCTGAGTCATTTCTCTGAGGTCCACGCCAAAGGATGGAACTTTGGTGTGGACCACCTGAAGAAAGGTACATTTGCGACACTCTGCTCCATGGAATGGTCAACCTTCAATGTTGGCTGGCCACCTGAGGGCACTTTCTCATTGGAAGTCATCAAAAGAGTCCGGGATGTTATCAATAGGCCCGGCTTGAAGGGGCACCTGGACCGGTATTCCTACATATTAGTATGGCAGACTCTGGTGGAAGACCCCCCATCATGGCTCAGTTCTTTTCTCTATGGGCCACCAAAAGCCCCAGTCAAGGCTTTGACAATGACTATCCAGGTGCCATTGCCACCCCAAGCCTCTCCTGAGACTCCTGCCTCTTCCCCTGAGAAACCTGGGAAACCAGTCCTCCAAGAAGGGTCTGGTCCCTACCCATCCCTTTTAGATCTGGATTTGGAGGAAAATCCTCCACCTTACACCCAACAGCAGCCCCAGGTCCTACCACAGGGGGCTGATTCTTCCACTCCCTGCCAACACCCCGACTTAGGGTTGTAGGTCCTTCAAGGGGACTACGTCCTCAGAGACACCGGGAGGAGAACAATGACAAGGAACCCTCCTCATCTTCGATGGGAGCCCCGATTTTACTTGTCCAGAACTTAGGCAGGGGAGGGGAAGGAGGGCAACTCACCTATCAGTACTGGCCCTTCTCCTCCAGTGATTTGTATAACTGGAAGGCCCAGAACTCCGCTTTTTCTGAGGACCCCAGGGGTTTAACTGAATTGTTTGAGTCCATTTTGCATACCCTCAGTCCCACCTGGGATGACTGTCAGCAGCTCCTCAGAACTCTATTCACAACAGAAGAGCATGAGAGAATCCTCACAGAAGCAAGGAAGAATGTCATGGGAGATGATGGGAGACTGACTATCCTACCGAACCTGATTGATGATCACTTTCCCTTGAACAGACCTAAGTGGGATTTTGGGACGCCTGCGGATAGGGAGCATCTCTCAGTCTACCGCCAGACTCTTATGGCCGGTCTCCAAGCAGCAACTTGCCACCCTACCAATATGGCTAAGGTAAAGCTGTAATGGAGGAGGAAAATGAAAGCCTGGCCATTTTCCTTGAATGATTGTATGATGCCTTTAAACAGTATACTCCCTTAGATCCTATGGCAGAGGAGAATCAATCCGCTGTAATCATGTCTTTTATAAATCAGGTTGCCCACATTCTGACCATGTCTGTTGCAGATGAATTTCATCTGTTCTTCCCAAGGGAACTCCCCCTTCAGGCTGAGTGGCTCCCCAAGATGAGCTATTGGGTAGAGACCTTCCCACAGGCATGGGTAGAGGTGGCGGGAGTAGGGCTGGCAGCACACTGACCCCCAGTGATAGTACAACTTAAGACCACTGCACAGCCAGTCCGGGTCCAGCAGTACCCGATGTCTGCCAAGGCGCATAGAGGGATTGTGCCACACATCCACTGACTCTGGGGGGCGGGAATTTTGTGGCCCTGCCACTCAGTTTGGAACACCTCGCTCCTTCCTGTTAGAAAGCCAAGAGGAAGAGATTATAGGCCAGTTCAGGATCTGAGAAAGGTGAATGAAAATGTTGTGGACATCCACCCAAGTGTCCCCAATCCCTATACCCTGCTGATTCACCTGCCTCCGACACATGTTTGGTATACCACCCTAGATTTAAAGGATGCTTTTTTTTAGCATAGCCCTGGCACCCAGCAGCCAACTCATCTTTGCTTTTGAGTGGCAAGATGAAGATGCAGGAACCCCTGGGCAGCTTTCTTGGACCAGACTTCTGCAGGGCTTCAAGAACTCTCCACCCTTTTCAACAAAGCTTTGAGTGAGGACTTGGGCACATTCCAGTGGAACCACAGCTCCGTCACCTTACTGCAATATGTTGATGATCTTCTCCTGGTGGCCCCCTCTGAGATTGAGTGCCGAAGGGCAACAGAGGACCTCCTCTGAGAACTTGGGAGGCTCGGCTATCGGGCCAGTGCAAGGAAAGTGCAGATATGCGGGCAGACTATTACTTACCTAGGGTACAAGCTAAAGGAAGGAACCAGGTGGTTGACAGAGGCCATGAAGAAAACCATCCTAAGGCTCCCGGTCCCCACCTCAGCTAGAGAAGTCCAAGAATTTCTGGGAACCACCAGCTACTGCTGCTTGTGGATCTTAGGGTATGCGGAGTTGGCTAAACCCTTGTATGAGGCCACTAAGGACAGGACCCCCTGGGTCTGGGGGCCAGAACAACAGCAAGCATTTCAGGGGCTTAAGACTGCCCTCCTAGAGGCCCCAGCATTGGTGTTGCCAGACCCTTTGAAGCCCTTCCACCTCTTTGTAGATGAGAGGAGGGGAATAGTGAAGGGAGTGCTGGTACAGCACTTAGGGCCGTGGAAGCACCCCGTGGTCTACTTGTCCAAAAGGCTGGACTCCATTGTGGCAGGTTGGCCCCATGTTTGTGAATCATAGTATCAGTCACCTTGATGGTAAAGGATGCTGACAAGCTCACCTTTGGTCAGCACTTGAAGATAGCGACCCCTCACGCCATTGACGGGATCTTGAGGTACCCCCAGGGTAGGTGGATGACAAATGCCAGACTGACTTACTACCAGGGGCTCCAGCTAGACTCCCCTTGGATCACCTTCTCTGAGCCAGCCTCCTTGAACCCAGCCACCCTGCTGCTGACCCCAGATCTGGAAGCCCCTCTACATGACTGCCAAGAGATTGTGGCTGAGGTGACCCAGATGCACCCTGACCTGCGGGACTCTGCTCTCCCCAACAGTGAGTTGATCTGGTACACGGATGGAAGTAGCTTTGTGCAGAACGGGGTGCGCCAGGCAGGAGTGGCAGTAGTGGATCAACAAGGAACTGTTATTTGGAGTGCCTCCCTACCACCGGGAATCTCGGCTCAAAAGACTGAACTGGTCACGCTAGCCAAAGCCCTTGAAAGGACTGAAGGGAAGCGGGTGACTGTCTATACTGATAGCCGCTATGCCTTTGGCACTGTGCATGTTCATGGGGCCATTTACCGGGAGCGAGGTTTTATTACTGCCGAAGGGAGAAGGCTATGCAACTTGAATGAGATCCAGAGGCTGTTGGCAGCAATGCAAAAGTCCCAGGCAGTAGCAGTCATTCACGTCCCTGGTCACCAGTCTGCCCAGACCCCAGAAGCTGAAGGGAATCGGCAAGCCGACGAAGCAGCTAGACAGGCGGCCAGAGCTACTGCGACTCTGGCCCTAGTCCTGCCATTGCCTGAGCTCCTGCGATGACTGCCAAAACCCGATTATACCCCAGAAGACCTGAAGTGGATTCACCACCACCGGAGTGCAGGACCAGGTCCACAAGGCTGGTATGGCGACCTCAAAGGGCAACTTATCCTGCCATCAGAATTGGGACAGTTTCTCCTCACCAACCTGCATCAAGCCAGCCATCTGGGAAAAAGGAAGTTCCTGACCCTCCTGGAAATGACCCACCTCGGTTTCCCACATCAGACAGCCCAGATTCGGTGAATCGTGAACCAGTGTGCCGGGTGCCAGGCTATGAAACCTAGTAGG
The DNA here is from genome assembly GCF_902686445.1 of Sciurus carolinensis. Classification (NCBI taxonomy): domain Eukaryota; kingdom Metazoa; phylum Chordata; class Mammalia; order Rodentia; family Sciuridae; genus Sciurus; species Sciurus carolinensis. The sequence continues at coordinate 795,294 of NW_025920182.1, forward strand.
AAGGGACCCTTACATACAGGTACCAGGGTACGGGGAGGGCACCGGGATGGAGCTGAGAAGTGGATTTCACTAAAGTCAAGCCCGGGAGGTATGGCTACAAATACTTGTTGGTAATGGTGGACACCTTCTCTGGGTGGGTTGAGGCTTTCCCCACTAAGAAGAAAACAGCTCAAATGGTAGCCTAGGCCTTACTCAAAGAGAGAATACCCAGGTATGGGTTTCCTGAGATGTTAGGGTAGGATAACGGACCGGCTTTCATCAGCGAAGTCCTACAGGGGCTAGCTCAGGCTGTGGGGACCAATTGGAAGTTGCATTGTGATTACAATCCCCAGAGCTCAAGGCAGGTAGAAAGGATGAATCGGACCTTGAAGGAGACTTTGTCCAAATTGGCCATCGAGACTGGAGGGGACTGGGTGACCCTCCTGCCTTATGCCATCTTCCAGGCTTGGAACTCACCCTATGTGCGTGGATTTACGCCCTTCAAAATTCTGTACGGAGCTCCACCCCCATAGTTGTCCATACATTATCTGACCAAGGTACTGATATGGCTCCAAATTATTTAGCCAGTGTGAAGGCTTTATATGAGGTTCAGCATGAAATCTGGCCCCTGGTATGCTCACTCTATGAGGCCCATGACCCCCTAAGTCTGGAACATGGCATTGTCCCAGGAGACTGGGTATGGGTAAAGAGACACTGAGCCCGCACCTTGGAGGGACGTTGGAAAGGGCCTTACATGGTTATCTTGGTTACCCCTACTGCTGTTAAGGTTGACGGCATCAGATCCTGGGTTCATCACTCACACCTATGCTGGGCCAGCATTGAGGAACAGAAAGAGGTAGAGGAATGGACAGCATGGTGGCACCCAGACAACCTCTTGAAGTTGAACTTCTGGAGGAAGGATGTGGAACACCCGACTGTTCCGAGTGATCGTCTGGCTTCCCACTTGCATAAAAGACAATCCACACACCTCGTTTAAAATAACTTGGAAACCGATCCAGGGAGTAGCCCTTTGTTTTCTAACTGTAAGCATTGTGCTGGTTCGAGGGAACCCCCCACCTCCCTTGGAACCAAACCTGGATGATCATTAACTAGCAAACTACACCCCTTCCCACAGCTCTGCTGAATTCTGATGGCAATCAAAGGGTACCTTAACCTTAAAACACATTACTGGACAAGGGCTCTGTATAGTCCATATCCCCAAATCTCACCAGCCCTTATACAACTTAATGATACCGCTGGGCAACTCGAGTCAATACCTAATTCCCCAGCAGGATGCTTGGTGGGCCTGTTCTACAGGACTCACGCCATGTGCCCACAGAGAGGTAATCAGTAACTCCTAGGGTTTTTGCATTCTCATTAGGCTAGTTCCCAGACTGTTGTACCACTCAGATGAGGACTTCTATCAGCAACTAAGAGGGAACCTCCTGAGAGCCAAGAGGGAACCTCTTATGGCCCAAACCCCAAGCATGGTTCTAGGTATGGGACTCATCGGAGCCGGGACAGGAACAGCTTCCTTAATAACTCAGAGCCTTATTACTCTAGTTTAAGAGCGGCTATTGATTTGGATATTGAGAGACTGGAAACCTCCATCTCATACCTTCAAGAGTCCTTCACTTCTCTAGCAGAAGTAGTGATGCAAAACAGGAGGGGATTAGATTTGAATCTCCTGCAGCAAGGAGGATTATGCATGGCCCTAGGCGAAGAGTGTTGCTTTTATGTGGACCATTCAGGAGTAGTTAAACAATCTATGGCTTAGGTGAGGGAAGGGCTAGCAAAATGAAAGAATGAATGGAAGCACAACAGGGCTGGTTTGAGTCATGGTTTAACTCCTCTCCTTGGTTGACCACTTTAATTTCTACCTTGCTGGGGCCACTTATTATTTTACTCATGCTCCTAACCTTTGGTTCCTACATTTTGAATAAGTTGAAGCTTTTGTTAAGGACTGTGTAAGCAGGGTCCAACTATGGTGCTAAGGCAACAATACGAGAGAGTACCAACCCCAGAGGATGGATATGCAGGATGCCCCAATGAATATGATTCTCATTATGAACAACTAAAGGGGGGAATGTTGAGAACGGGGTGCCATCCATGCAGCCCTCTTGTATTAACAAGCTATTTCATGAACTGGGCCCCCAGGAAAAGGGGAAGTAAGCACCAAGGATCCAGCAGCCACCGCGGTGCCTTCAAGGGCCAATACAGGTCAAACGGGATGTGCTGGGCCTCAGGTTTATCAAGGCTGTTCAAAGATATCTATCTGAGGAATGTGCAGCTGTCCGGTTCCCCTAGCCCTGACTCCTCTCCCTCATAATTCACTCCTTCCCTCCTCCCTGTTCCTTCCAGGACCGTTCAGTTTTGGTGGGACCCAATAAGATTCAAATAAAGTGGAGGGACCAAACCAAAAGAGGACAAATATTTAGCTATCTGAATTTTAACCAATAATGTACAGGTCCTTGTGTATGAATCCTGAAAAAGCTCTTAAATAGAGCGCTTTCTCACCACTTGGGGTGACACCCCCCCCCACAGCTATTGTATCGGTGTGAGGGGCTGGTCGCGGTCCAAACTCGAGCTTGCTTTAATAAAACCTCGTTGTGTGATTTGCATTACTGTGTGTTCGCTTTGACTCTCCGGGGATTAGTCAGAATGGGACACTAACACTCAGGGTCAGGTTCAGTATTTGCAATTTATAGGGAAGGAATCTTTGGTGAGTCAAAAGGGCTCTATGAGATGTATATTGAGGACATTCTGTCATCAGCAGATAGACTCTCTGAGGTGTTTATAGTGCACTTGCAAAGAAGTTTAATTAGTAGAACTGACTTGCAAAGGAATCTAATTTGTAGAAACTTCCCTCTGAAGTACGTAAGAAATGCATTTGAGGTAAGTAGAACCAGCTTTCTTTGATGTCTAAGGAGGGTACTCTGAGATTATTTGGGAGGTGCTTTAGGTTGGTAGTATGTGACTGTGGAGGGAGGCTCTCTTACACATGTAAGAGAGCTCTATGAAATGTGTTTGAGATCTCCTAGTGGTGTGTGGGAGGGTTTCCTGAGGTGAGCTTGGAGGGCTTACAGAGGTGCATAGGGAGGTTGTTCTGTGCATAGTAGAAAGGGCTTAATGAGTAGTGTTTGGTGGACCTTTTAAGGTAAGGCATGAGAGCTCTGTGACATGAGCAGGGAGAAAACACTGATGTAGAATGGAAGGTTCTATGAGGTTAAGGTTAAGGTTAGCATTAGAATCAGTAATGTGTCAAGGTCAGGATCATGGTCACTGTCAATGTCAGCAAGGGCTCTCTGTGGTATGTATGGTGGACTTAATGTTAGTGTTAGAGTTAGGGTTGGGTTCTGGTTTGGGGCCAGTATTTTGAATGCATAGGGATGGACTTTGTTGTGAATTGAAAGGGCTTCCTTAGGCACGTATTGAGGGCTTTCTGAAGTGTGTAGATGGACTTTCTGAGGGATTTAGAGAGCACTTGAATTGAAGAGTAGTTAGTAAAGAGGGCTTTTAAAGTAATCTAATTTGTACTTGCTGAAGTGTGTAGGGAAGTCTCTCTGAGGTGTGTAGAGACTGTTGAGGTAAGTAGGAAGGGCTTTCTTTGATGTGAATGAAGATTACTTTGAGGTGTGTAGAGAGAACTCTGAGGTTGGTAGCTTGCAGTCTGATTTTTTTAGAGGAACTTCTACAAGATCCATAGAAGAGATTTTTGACATGTGTCAGAGGTCTCTATGATATTTGTGGGTGGTCCTTCTGAGATGAAATGGGAGGGGTCACTCAGCTGTATAAAGAATGTGTACTGAGATGAATAGAGAGGACTCAGTGAGTTGTTTCTGTAGGGTCTTTTTAGTTGAGTAGTGAGAGCTTTGTAAGAGAAGTAGGGAGGAAAAACTGATGTAGAAGGGAGGACCTTATGAAGAGTGAAGGGGGACCTATGTCATGTGCAGGTCAGACTTGATGACATGTATAGGGAAGACTCTGAGATTTGTAGTGTAGGTTCTCTGAGGTGTATAGTGAGGGCTCATTTAAATCATAAGGATGGCATTCTGATGTGTGCATGAGGGCTCTCACAGGTCTGTAGGGAGTTTTCTATTAGATATGCCAAATAATCTATGGGGGTGTAAGTGGGCCTAATAATTGATTAGAGAGGATAACACAGTTGTGGAGGGAGTGAATAGTGAAATATCTCTGATATGTGTAGGGAGAATACACTGTGTTTTGATGGAAGGGTTTTTTGAGGATAGTGTAAGAAATCTCTGAAGTGTATGTGAGGACTTTCAATGGAGAATGATGTGGGTTCTCTTAGGTTTGTATATGCAGCACCCAGAGATGAGTAGGGAGCATCTTTGGATGGAAGTGAGATATATCTGTGTTGTGTATGTAGCACTGGTTGAGATGTGCAGCATGGGCATTCTGAGGTTTGAATTAACATCTGTCTGGTGTTCATAGGGAGTGTTTGCTGGGATGTATATGGAGGGCTTGTGAGTTGTTTGGATGTTGCTCAATACAGTGTGGAGAAAGCATCCCTCTGCTGTGTATGGATGGCACTTTGAAGTGAGTAGTAAGGGCTCTTGATGTGAGTAGGGTGGGATTACTTATATGTGTAGGGGAATGTGTTTCTGGTGCATAGGAAATGTTCTCTGGGGTGTTAAAACAGTTTATCTTTGTGTAGAGAGGTCTCTCTGATGTATGTAGGGAGAACCTTCTGAAAGGTGTAGGGGGGATTTATAAGGTTTGTCAGTGGACTTCTTGCTATGAGAGGGAGGGCTCACATAACTGAATAAGTAGGGCTTTTTCAGTGTATAGGAAAGACCTTTGAGGTGAGTGAAAAGAGCTCACTGAGATGTCTAGTGAGGGCTTTCTGAGATGAGTGGAAATTCTCTCTTAGGTGTTTAAAGAGCAATGCATAGAAGTATAGTTAGTACAAAGGTCTTGTAAAGGAGTATAATTTTTACTCAGTAAGGTATATATGTAGGCCTACCTGAGGTTGTCTACACAAGTAGATACTACTCTTGATATAAGCATGGTTTCCATTGATGTTTATGGAGCATACTATGATAGGTGTAGAGAGGGGTCTCTAAGATTGGTAGTGTGCAGCTGCTGAGCTGGGTAAGGAGATGTGTATGAATTGTGTAAGAGGGTTATATGATGCTTGTCCTAGGGCTCCTTTTTGTTTGTGAGAGGGTCCCCTGAAATTAGTTGGTATGGCTCACAGAGTTGCACAGGGTGTTTGCACTGGAAATTGTAGAAAGAACTCATTGAACTGTGTTTGGAGGGTCATTTGAGTTGAGTAGTAAGAGTTTGGCAAGATGAATAGAGAGAAAAAACTGGTGTAGAAGGTAGAGCACTATGAGGTTAGGGTTAGGTTAGGCCTAAGGGTTTAGGGTCAGGGTCAATACATGGTCAATTTCAGGGTCAGGAAGGACTCTGTGGCATGTAGGGAGGATATAGGTTTATGCGTAGAGTTAGGGTTAGGTTCAGAGTAAGATTCAGTATTTAAGGTGTATAGGGAAGGCCATGGTGGAGAGTCAAAATCGTTCTCTGAGGTGTGTATATTGAGGCCTCTGTTGGGTGAGTATATAGGCTCTTTGAGGTATTTATAGAGGACTTGAAAGCAAACATTGTTTCTTCTTGAAAAGAAGTATGGTTTTATTCACTGATTTATGTAGGGACTTTTCTGATTTGTATAGGAACTGCTCTAGATTTGAGTATGGAGGGTACACTTTGCTGTGTTTGAAAGGTAAACTGAGGTGTGTAGAGAAGTCTCTGAATTTGGTAGCATGTGGCCTCTGAGATATGTTTTGTGGACATTATGAGATGTTCAGAATGGTTCTATGATGTTTGTTAGAGAACCACAAGAAGTGTGTGTGAAGGTCATTTCAGTTAAGTTGGGAGAGCTCACTCAGGTGTATAGATATGGTGCACTGAGATAAGTAGAAAGGGCTCAATTAGTTTTATTTATACTTTTTTTGATGTGAGTAGAGAGAGCTCTATTAGATAAGTAAGGATCACAAGTTGATGTAGAAGGTAGGGTCCCATGAAGTTTGGAAGGGGGATCTATATGGTCTGAATTTAGGAATCATGGAGATGAGTAAGCTGGACTCTGAGATATCCCAGGTAGGTTAAATGAGGTATGTAATGAGGGATAATTAAAATTCAGAGGGCTAGCACTCTGATATGTGTTTGGAGTACTATCAGAGGTGTGTAGGAAGGTCTATATTAGGTGGGCATAGGGATCTATGAGGGTTGTAGGAGGCCTGTTTGAATAGTAGAAATGCTATCTCAGTTATGTAGGGAGGGACTTCTACAGTCTACAGTGAATAGTGAGATCTCTGATATGAGTAGCAATAATAAACTCAGGTGTGATGAAATATTTGAGGATAGTAAAGAGAACCTGTGAGAGTTTTCATAGGACACTCAGAAGTGTATTTTGGGTGTTGGTTTTGGTTTGTAGTTTTGACCCTTGGAGGTAAATATGGATGGATTTTTGGTTAGTTTTGAGAGCTACAAGATATGTGTATGTAGGTTTTTAAAGGTTTGTTGAAAGGGAAATCTGAGGTTTGTATAGGAGCCTCTCTGTGATTTGTAAGGAGAACTGTTGAATGAGGTGTATAAGGTGGGTTCTCATTGATAAAAAGTAAGAGTTAACTGAGGTGTGTATTTGTGGATATCTATGGTGAGTAAGGAGAGATCTCTGAGATAAATGAGGACAATCTGAATTTTGAAAGGAGGGCTCTATGAGGTGTGTAACAGCGCCCTCTGAATAGTGAAATTATGACATTCTGAGGTGTGAAGAGGCATGGTGTGTGGTGTGTAGTAACAGTTCTCTGGTCCCAACATTGATACAGTGACTGATAAATAATGTGTGTAGGAAATGTGTCTACAGTGTGTATGGATGGCCCTCTGAATTCTGCATAAAGGGCACTTGATATGAGTAGGTAGGTCTCTTAGTTGTGTGGAGAGGTGACTTATATGTGTTTAGGAAGTGTTCACTGAAGTGTGATGGGAAGGTTCTCTGAGATTTGTAGTGAAGATGATTTGATGTGTTTAGGGAGGCCTCTTTTAAGTGTGCAGGAGGAATCTATTAGGGGTGTAGAATGACTTTTGTCTGCATAGGAGTGCTCTCTGTTTTATAGTTAGGGCACTCAGAAATGAATAATGAAATCTATCTGATATGACTAGGTAGAACAAAATGAGATGTAATGGGAGTACTCTTTGAGTATAATAGGGGAAATACCTACATCGTTTAGGAAGGTCACTCAAGAGTGTGTCCAAAGTCTTCTCTGAGGTGTATCAGGCCAACACTCAGAGGTGAGTAGAGAGGGCATTTTGGTGAGTAGTAAGTTGTATCTGAGTTGTAAAGTGTGGTGTGTTGTTGTTTATAGCATGGGAATTCTGAGGTTTGAATTAACACCTCATTTGAATTTATAGGGTGTACTCTGCGATATATAGGAAAGACTTTCTGAGTTGTATAAATGTTGCTCAATAAAGTGTGGAGGCAGTGTCCCTACAGGGTATATGAATGGAAATTTTAGGTGTGTAGAAAAATTCTTGGTATTAGTAGGGAGTCATTTTTTAGACATGTAGGGAAGTGAGTTTGAGGTGTGAAGGAAAGATTTTCTGAGGTGTTAAGTGGGTTCTCATTTTTATGTAGGGTGGGCTCTCTGACATGTAGGGAGGGTCCTCTGAAGGGTGTAGGAGGGTTTTATGAGATTTGTAGGAAGGCATATTGATGAGAGTGTAAGTGTTCACTTAAGTGAATCAAAGGTCTATTTGCAGTATATAGGAAAGGTCTCTGGTGAGTCAAAAGTTTTCTCTGAGGTGTGTATTGCAGGCTCCCTGAGGTAAGTATAAAGACTCTCTACGGTATTTAGAGAATCTTGCTAAGAAGAATAGTTACTAGGGCTTGTGAAGAAATAGTTTATACTCACTCAAATATGTAGTTATATCTCTCTGATGTGTGGAGGGAATGATGTAAGGTGGCACTCTTATAAAGGGTAGTATCACAGATTTATCAATATGAAATTCAATGAGTCCAAATATGAGACACAAATATAAACACACACAGAAACTTCTGAGATCTGGTGCTATTTAAATTGGAATCTGAGTGGAGGGATAGACTCTACTCACTTCCAATGGCCTTTCCTGTTTCACCTTTGGTCTTCTTGGGAAATATCACCAGAGTTGTTGGTCCCAACATTGATACAGTGATTCTGATCTTTGAAAAGGCCCCTACTAGGGACTTTTCTTAGAAATAAGCATCCAAAATGAGTAGACAGCAAGAACTCATGACTCTGGACTTGCTGTCTCAACACAAGAGAGAATGGGAGTTTATCTGGAATGTGGGTACCTAGCTACTAGGGTTCCAAGTTCTGTGTGTTCTACTGCCAAGGAAGTGAGGTCACTTCCTTTGAGACTTCATACCCAAAGCCCTTTCTCACACAAGATGGTTCTAATGGCCCTCTGAGATGCAGGTTTCTCCCATCTTCCCTATACACAAGCGGACATGGTTAGAACAACACACCCTAAATCTACTCCCCAGACTGTCCCAGGTGTAGCCAACTCACCTGGTTTAGAGAGACAGTTTGAATCAGACCCATTTCCTCCTTCTGGTCGGGTGGGTGGTACTGAAGAAGTCATTATTCCTTACAAGGCCTGAATACTTTTGCCATTTATTACCCTGGGATTATTCTAGTATGTGCTTTTGAAGTTGTCATAAGGTGTGTAAGATCATTTACATATGTACTCCTTGGGAATGCTAATGTTTGAGTCATGTTTATGTAAAGCACCAACATACAGAAAACACAACACAGAAAGGAGAGGGACAAGAAATGACATACAATTCTACCATGATGTGAGTTCAACAGTAAAAGAGGGGAAATCAACTTCTAACTTTTTCTTTTTTCCACTCTGCCCCACTGGAAGTTTGTCATGAATGATTTTCAGAGATAGAATTCCTGTGCCATAGACATTATAATGCTTCCTGTGGAATTTAGAATTGTTTCAATATTTCTTCTCATTGTATGATGTGGGTACACTACAAAGAATCACTGGCACCAGAGAATTCTATGGTCCAAAATCTGTAGCTTCCCAATTTAAGTGAAGCCACATCAGCATCTGGTTTCAAAGAAAAATATATCAGCAAGAGTCATGGTATTTCACTTCCAAGATGTAGTATTCAGAAGTCTCATTTATTTATCTCCATAGTCCCATTGCAGTTACACTACTATAATTCCAGAGATTTTTTGGAAAAGTTTGTGTGGAAGTGGGCAAATTTCCAGGAACTCCATTAAATATCAAGGAACTGGAATTTCTGTTTCCATTTCTAAATGCCTCACATAGATGAAAGTATTTTGGTTATAAAATTCATGAGTGTAATTTTTCTCAAAAAGAAACAATGATGTGAAATTGCCAAAACTTTGTTCAATACCATGGTCATAACCAAGGTAGTGAAATTGTCTTTCTCCATTTCTTTAGGGAACATCTGCATTGCTTCTTTCAAGGTCACAGCAGGTCACTTCTTTTTGTGTGTGCTGTTGAAAACACTTTCTTTCTATTCTTCTAACTAAAATTTACAAAGAAGTTCCCAGCAGAAGAAAAAAAAATTAGAAGGCAATACTTATTCAATAGCTAAG